>NC_056524.1:191209980-191236003 GCF_019175285.1 Sceloporus undulatus
CAGAGAATAAAATTAAAGACCTGTGCTGACTGTTTCTGCATATAGTGTTGGATATGGAGATGCATAAGGAGGATTTGTGTCAACCCTATAGTCAGTGCTTAATCAATATTCCCTGGAACCTAGGTTGGGAAGGGGGCACTTTTAAAGGCTGACAACTTTGGTTATTGGGACCAGTGCCTCACAATGCTTTTCCTCTCTGTGTTGTTTGAAACTGTTGGAGTCTAGATAAAATTTTGTTGGTGGTGGCTTTGCTTTGTTTAAAAAAGAAGAAACAGTAGCTTTGGAGCTCTGATAAAGATTGGATTTAATTCTCTTGCTTTATGGGGCAGCTATAAAGATTTATGTCCCAAGAGGATTTTTATCGCCAACAGTGCTAGATCCAGCATTTCAATGAAGTAACACATGATGTTATTTAGTAGCAGTGGCTGTGCCAGCTTTGAGAGTCCCTGAGTAAACTACCTTCCCCTATATACGTCCTCTCCACCTCCACACCCCAACCTGCTTGTTCACTTGTTCACCCACCCACTTACCACCCCATTTAAGGTAGTAGAAAGAGACCAAACCTTTTCTTCCTCCCCCCCCCATCCCCCCCATTTTTTTTTTTTCATTTATTTTGGCCAAGATTGTTAGTTGCACTGGGCAGCAAAACCCCCGTGTGCCACCCAATCCCTACGAAAACCTTTGAGGAAAAGAAAAGCACTTTCTTCTTTTTTCCTCAAAACTTTTCATAGATATTGGGTACCTTTGCCATGCAAAGTTTTTTTTTAAAAAAAAATCCCTCAAATGCCCAAGAATCTTGGTTGTTTTGTGAGCACTCGGCAGGAATATGACAGCGATCGCGGAGATTCTCCTGGGCCTGTTCCCTGCAGAATTTAAGAAGAACAGATGCAAGGAATGTGTGAAAGGGAACTTTTTAAAGTTTATTGCCATTATTTTGAAAATACTGACAAACTTTAGCTTGTGGGCAGTTTCTTGTGTTTTTGTAGTACGCCCATAGTCCTATTTGGTGGTTCAGTAAGCCTATACTCTCCATGTACAAAAAGGGAGGTGCATTTAACCTGCCCCTCCTTCTGTCAATGCTTTTCATGTGAGGAAGAGGGCTTGTTGAATCCTTGCACAAAAGAGAGCATTTTATCTCTGGAGGCTCTCTCATGTGGAAAACAGCCTTTCTCTTCAGACTTTCTTGTTAGGAAACTGATAACAGGAGGATTGTAACAATCATGGATATTCCAATCATTAGGCTTATAAATACTTGAATAGGGCTCATGGCACTTACAAAATACACATATTCAGACCATATGTGTGAACTGTACAATTGGATGAGAACCACTGGTGCCATCAGTTGGGATCCAGAATGGGAGAGCACAGAGAACCATACTTAATGGTTGCTGTGCAGCCAGGGAACGTCCTTTCTTCACGTCAAAAGATCTTTGGATTTGGGTGTGTATTTGGAGAGCCAGTTTGAGGTAGTGATTTGAGTGTTGGACTATTACTCTGGAGACCAATGTTCCATTCCCAGGTCAGCCATGAAACCCACCGGTGCCATTGGGCCAGTCACATGCTCTCAGCCCCAGGGGTAGGCAATGGCAAACTTCTGAATAAATCTTGCCAAGAAACTCCCAATGTATGACGACCCTAAGGCAATCCTATCATGGGGTTTTCTTGGCAAGTTTCTTCAGAGGGGAATTGTTGTTGGCATCCTCTGAAGCTGAGAGCATGTGACTTGCCAAAGGTTTACCTGGCTGAGTCAGGATTCAAACTCTGGTCTTCAGAGTCCTAGTCCAATGGTCAAACCACTACACCACACTGGCTCCAGATTCATCTTGGGGTTGCCAAGTTGGAAATAACTTGAAGGCACACAATACACCTATTTGGGGAAATATCCTTATTAGAGAAATAAGGGAAGCCAGCCTTGCAATTCTAATATTGATGAAAAACTAGAGAAGGGCACTTAGACAGTATTATTGATTTAGAAAAACATTTGAAAGCCTCAGCTGGAACAAAATATTTACCATGTTACTAAAAAGTGAAATAAATTTCCAAGAGAGAAGAACCTATATAAAATCAAGAAGCCATAATTAGAGGAAATTCTGTTGAACAAATAGCTATAATAAATTAAGGGGTCCATCAAGAATGTTTGTTGTCTCCAGTACAGTTCAATATACACAGCAAGGATGTAATAAACAAAATAAAGAAACTAATAAATAGAAGTTTAAAAGGAATCAGGAAGGAAGTAAATCATTTTGTGGCTGGGGATGAGCAGAGAGTGCTTTATGTGACTGGCTTTTTAAAATACAAATGTTTTTACTATGACTTTCTGAATGTGACCTATCTTGAACCTTTGAGGAAATGATGAAGTGAAATCCAAATAGATAAATACAGCTATTTATTTCTGTTAGGCTCTTTTGTTTTGCTTTATCCACATATTCCAAGTTCACCTTCCATCTTCCAATACGATTTTAATAACTTCTTCTCTTTTCTCTCAACTTTCAGCTTATTTATAAATTTGTAAAAAAAAATGTACTCTAGAAAAACTATGGTCTTCTGGCCAAGAAATTCAGAACAGATTGATGTGAACTCAATGCATTATTTAGGCAAAGAGGAAGCCTTAGAATCAGGAACTAGCTGTTTAAGTCCAGCTCGAAGCACATCTCTTTTGGAAATGTTTCAGAATCCCAGATCATATTCAGAGACCTCACTCAGTGGCTTTGGATGTATTTCAAGCTCTCTTAACCATTAGTCTAACCTTAAACTTCACTTCCTGGGCATGGCTGGTCCTACCATTAGGCTTACCAGGAGTGAAGCAGCTGCTTCAGGTAGCAGATGCAGTGGCAGGCCAAGAGGTGTTGTACAGTGGTCCCTTGTTTTCCACTGGAGTTTGGTTCCAGGACCCCCTGTGGATGCCAAAATCCGTGGATGCTCAAGTCCCATTAAATACAAATGGGTAGTAAAATGGATTCCCTTATAATAAAATCAAAAATTAAGGATTGCTATTTGGAATTTATACTTTTTTGAACATTTTTAAGCCATGGATACTTGAATCCATGGTTAAAAAATCCGTGGATAAGAGGGGCTGGCTGCAGAGCACTGTTGTATATAACAAGCATACCTCTAACCATTGTCCATGAGGAATTCTCCAGTGAATAGAACAAAAAGCATTATGTTGTCCTTGGCTGGGATCATGAAATGGCTTAGGCTGGGTTGTACAGCTTGTGCAAATGACATACTTGCAACCTTCCATAGGCATGTTTTTGGTTTTAGCAAGTTATTCTCACTTTCATCATAATATTTAAAAATTTATCCCAGACAGATTGTGGATACTAGCCTAATTCAGAAGTACAATAATCATGATTTATAGTAAAGAAACTGAGCTGGAGTGAACCTCACGCTCATCTGCTTCCCCTGCCCTTCCTTTCTCCTTTATGCATGGGAGCAGTTGCAACAGTTTTCTTTCTTATGACAAACAATGCTTTGATCTAACCACATTTGACAAAACAGGATCTGAAACCATGATTTGATCCTAGATCACTAGAACTATCTATGTCAAGACAAAGAATACAGCTTGCCATGTTCAGACATAACAGGGAAATGTGGTTTATTCATTATTGTTTATTTGAAGCTTTCCACTTTTTCTTCCTGAAAATGCAGGAGAAGAGAAGAGAAGTTTCTCATCTGATTATCCCAAAATTGAACTGCTATTTAATGCAGTATCTGACCTGGCTACTGGGCTTTCATAGCTCTGCTAGAGGCCACCAAGGACAGCCTAGTATGGGGATTGTATAGAAGCTTAGTAAGATGGCAATGACTCCCTAAAGCAAACAGCTCTAGAAATTATAACTGAGGTAAAGATCACTTGTCACAAGGAAGCTGCTTTTAATAGCAGCCATTAAATGCATGGTATAGACTGACCCTAAGCTAAGGAGAATCTTCCTTGTGTAGACTACAAATAAGTTTCTAGGCCAATCTATAATTACAGCCAGCATGTAGAAGTACCTTTAAATTGCTCAACATGACAGCTGTTATCGTGTGAGAAATCATTTTGTGTGGTAATTCTCAAGTTCATTTCACTATACTACTGCTTAAACCTTGCTTCTGAAATGCTTCTGCAGAAAAATCACCCCAGCCACATGGCAAACCGCTTCAGCTGCTACATGGAAGAACTGACATTTGCATGTGTTGGTCCCCGTAATGTGTAGACCAAACTCCAAATCTCCCTGTCTCATATATTTATTAGGCTGTGTTATTTTAATAATTCTGGTTGGATACTGCATTACACTCTATTAAGCCATTTCTTTTTCTCCATATATTATTCATAAGACTGATATTTTATTTAGTGTTATTAAAATTAATTCTTCATTAATTCTAAGAAAAGATGAACATACAGTGAATGACTCTGAGATAAATTCTGCAAATATTATTAAAGAAACCTGTATGAATTACAACACTGAAATGGAACGGTATGAACTGTTTCTGAAATATAACCTTTTAGATATAGCAGCTTCTTACCATGAACAGTAAACTCATTTAACAATATACCAAAACACAGACCCATATCAGACCATAATTACTGAGCAGATTCTGCTGAAGAGCTTTGCTTTATCACCGTGTCTTGGAAAGTGAGACTAATCCAGAAGCGTCACATACATAAATTAGCCTCAGCCTGAGGCAAGGCTTACTGTAATTAACAGTTGTTTAGGAACTCTACGCAACAATTGTAGGCATTCAAATTGTTTCTGAGCTTGAAATGAGATGCATGTAGTGAGGTCTGCTTCAGCAACATAGCAAGCAAATTGTGCAGTCCACACAACACTTAAAATGGCCTAGGCTCACTTTAGGCAAAGAAATTGATTTTGAGCATGTATATTTAGAGACAGCAATGTCAAGCGTATGTGAAACTGTCACTGGAGATGGAGCACCAGATTTAAAGCTTTCATATAATAATAATAATAATAATTTGTTTTATTTATATACCGCTATTCCAAAGATCATAGCGGTGAACAGCAAGTAAGCTAATTAGCAAGTAAGCTAATTTGCCCCCAACAGTCTGGGTACTCATTTTAGCGACCTCAGAAGGATGCAAGCCTGAGTCGAGCTTGGGCCCTTTTGCTGGTCTTGAACTCGCAACCTTGTGGTTTTGAGTAAATGGCTGCAGTACAGGCATTTAACCACTGCGCCACCAGGGCACCTGACATCACCTCTAGCAGGGACTTAGCCAAGGGGGGGGGGTCCTTGGGATCCGGACCCCCCCTTCCATTAGAAAAATGAATGGTGTGTGCTGCTGCACTGCCGCTGCACCCAAGCCCCATTATAATGGTGGCACTTAGTCTGGACCCCCCCTCTTTCCTAAAATCCTGGCTATGTCTCTGCCTCTAGGATCTTTTTCAATCAGGACTTACAGTATTTGGAAGCTGCAAGTTTTAGAACACCCCACATTTTTACTATCAGGAATACAATCCATCCCTCTGTTTGTCCTTTGATATTAATTTGGCATCCTATCAGAATAACACCAGAGGTGCCACATTTTTCAGTGGTTAATACCCAGGGTGATAGATAGGAAACCCAAATCATGCAATACCTAGCCTCAGAAATATATACCTATAGTAAACAAATCACTTCTGATTTGAGGCATTATTTATAATTGCAATGGTTGCATAGCTGGATTTTCATAAGCTAGCCCCAGAAGTTCTTGTCCAGTTTGTAATGCTCAGAGCATAATTCCCTTTGGAAGGTCCTCTCTATCTAGAATGGGAGACTAAAAATTCTGTGCATGTACAGAGTACATTCAGGCTGAGACTAGCCTCTTTGGGTTCATGTGTGAATGTTTATGTAATGTGTCAGCGTCTCATGAAACTGAATGAATTACACAGCCAGGTGTTCTGTAATGTTCTTTTTTGAACACTTACTTTCCACAAAGCGCTTGCTGCCTGAACTAAACCACCCAGTCAGCCAGCAGTTTGTTTGTTACATTCCTTCTCTGTGTGCAAGTTAGTTTTGTTGTCTGAGGACTTCACACATGGAGGGAAATCGGGGATTTAAAAAGGAATTTTCTAGGGACAGTCACACGATCGCAGCAAAGATTTCCACACACATCATTCTTAGAGAGGACTTATCCTGGGAAGAACCAGGGATGCTTCAGCAACAAACCGTTCATGGGATTTCCCTGTGAATGATTTGTTGCTGGAGCATTCTTGGTTCTTCCCGAGATATGTCCTCTCTAATTGCAGTATCATGTGAAAATCTTTGCTGTGATTGCATGACTGTTCCAGGAAAATGCCTTTTTAAATCCCTGATTTCCCTCGAGTGATAAAGTCCTGATTCTTACAAAATCTCTATGTGATTCTTACCCAATATCTTTTCCAGGACTCTTTCACACGAGGGAAAATTGGGGGGGAGGGTTTAAAGTGAACTTTAGGTTTGGTACGGGGCAGCCTGGTGGTCCTCTGCCATGACTGGCCCAAGGGGTGACAGTTGTAAGGGAGGTACATGGTCCTCTGTTGGAAACAGATTCACAAACAGCCACAAACACTTCACAAATGCCCATGATAAATATGCCTTCCAGGTTTCCAGTTGAACAAAATAATAATAATAATAATAATAATAATAATAATAATAATAATAATAATAATAGCTTTATTTCTAGCCTGCCTTTCCAAAGATCAAGGCGGGTTACAGTGGTGGATTTTGCAATCCGACAACACACAGATTACAATAAAATCATTATCAAAAATTACAATTACACTATATAGAACAACAATAACAATAACAATTCCGAGCTAGCAGCGATGTAATAACGGTTGTAACAACAGTGGGGGGGATGTGACCCTCTTGCAGCAAAATAACAAGAGAGCTGCATGGCATTATTAGGACCAACACATTTATTATAGCATGAACTTTCATGGACACACAACCCACTTCCTAAACCCACCACCATAAAGCAGTGGTGTGTAGCCCAAATATCACCCCAAGTCAAGTACAAGGCTGCAGAAGAAAATGGAACCGGTATTTTTGTTTCCCTTGACTGAAAACACTTCAGTTGATCCTTCATTTTTCTTCTGTATCTAAATTTATCTTCCTTTCCATCAGGCAATTCTGAAATAAAATAGATGCTATGCTTTGGCCATGCTGACTCTACAGAGCTTGTGCCAGATGTTACATTTATATGCTTCTCTTTAAGATTAGATTGTATTTTTATAGAGGTCCCTGAGGTTAAATGATCCTGTTTCCTTTTCCCTATTTCTTGATTCAAAGCAAAATCATTTCCCTGCTATTTCTTCATTGGGATATTTGTTTGTTTTTAAAAAGGAGAAATAACTTTGGGCTCCCTGTTGAGTGCTAGGAAGAAATGTGGCATGTCACTTTTTGAAAATATAATGCAATGTGTAATTTCCCTATTGCTCACATATATTTGTCCACCCTGCTTCTCCCATCTTCTTCATCTGCCATGGATTGTTGCTCCTTTTCCTTTTCTTTCTGCATTGGTTGCTGCTGTTTTTCAACAAGCCAAATCTGGAAGGTAGTACTGTTTAGCATGTAAATAAAGCAACACTTTTCTTTCCCCAGTAAATAGCTTTGTCTGGCATTATGTGCCAGGAACTTTCATCTGCAGAATGATGAATTCAAGTCGTGCAGTGTGTGTCTCTTTTCTTTTGCAGCAGGAAAGGTGATCACTCTGTAATTAGCTCCTTTCTTTCCCCACTATTTCTTTTAAAAAAAAAAACTTTATCTTTGCTGGCTGTACTTCTAATTCTCCTGACCTCTCCAGAACTTGGCATTTCATATGGCTAAGGTCAAAATTGTAATGCAGCCTTGCTGAATTTATTTAGCATTACAGTTTCCTATCATCTAGCCTGCTAGAAATTGAGGGTGCTCAGGAACTGATTGTAAATAAAGAATGTGACATTGCAGATATACTTGGAATTATGTGTGCTTTGAGTTCACTATTCTGCCCAGATGAGTGGAGGGCATGCTTTTGCATTTTAATTTGAAATTCAGTGAATATTTTGAATGCCGCAGCATGTCTATAACATTATTTCAAGGCTCTTGTGCATTCAGGCATGTAATGATTGGCATTGGCAGTAACTTGATGCAATGTTGCACAGTTTTAATGTTATCTTTGATCACTTCCTATTCATTGGAAAAATCCCACAATTGCAAACCCACATTATGTTTCATTGAGGATGCCAAGTTCTCTATATTCTAAAGCTTTATTCAAGGCACTTTGTCCACCCTCGGGCTGCTCATTAAAGGGATGGCAGTTTCCAATTTAATGAATAAGATAGAGTGCAAATTCCCCTTTCATTCATGGAGTGTGAATGGTAGAGGAATGAGCTTTTCTCTGTGCTATTCCCTAGTCTTTTGTTTTCTTGGAAATTGTATATGCTTCTTCATAAATGATGGGGATAACACTTGTACTTGCACACTGAAGTCCTACTTACTTTTTTTCTTGATCATTTAAACCTTGGCAATGATGTTGCACTATCTAAAAGTCTGTCCCACCTCCCTAGCCTGAGTTGTCTGTATCTCATGAGATTGTATACACAGGGTGTAAAGTCAGTCCAATTCCTCAAAGAATACAAAATCTTAGAGTCCTCTATTGAAATGAAGTTATTTCTGCAAAAAATATTGTTACTAGAAAATGCCAATGTTCTCTATTTCCACACAAAAGGCAACATCTGTTGATTATAGGTCAACCCATAGAGATGTATGATGGAGTACGTGTTGAATGTTTGGAGCAAAGATGTATGATGCATATGACTGTTTCAAGAAAGAATATAAGAATCCACAAATTGGGTCATGCAGCAGTGGAACCCAGCCAGATATCTTAGGAAAGATATAAGAAGGACAAGAGGGTAATCACCATCACAACTGGGTTTTTAAAACTAGAGTCTTACATGCAGCCCTATATTCTTTTTAGCATCTCCATACTTGCTATCATGGCCAGTCAACACAATCCTGTGTAAGTGGGCTGCCCAATTCAAGTGTATACATTTAAGACTACTTAATGCTATTACTCATCACAACTGCTTATAGAAATGAACTATAATATGCACTGTGTGGGACAATGCTTTCAAAGAACTGCACTGTTTGGACAATTTCTCAGCTTATTAAAATATATGCTTTGGGGCTTTTATATCATCTTTGAGTCATCTGTTGAAAGATGCTGACATGTTTCTAGACATGCATTTCGTTTTCAACATCAGTGGCAAAAATGTGATTGTGGTAAATCTCTTGTGGACCAGCTTATGCTGCAAACAGTTTGTCAATCTCCCTATTTGTGCTAGCAGAACAGCAGCACCTGTGGTGATAGTGACAGGAGGAGGTAGCCAGCTCTGAGTTGCATGATTGTCTGGCTTTTATGGGGTGAAGAGGATCTTTACAGCTAAGGCACTATGGAAAAGTGACATTGGGCCTGAACAGACAGGCCAAAATAAAGCTGCTTCGGGTCACTTTGGAGATATGCTGTTTAAATGATTCACGTATCTTAGGAGGCCAGAAGCTCAGTCAAAGCTGCACTCCAGTCGTTAGGACTGGAACATGGCTTTAGCATGGCTTCCGGCCTCTTTAGGACGCATGCAGCATTTAAACAGCATATCTCCAAAGTGACCCGAAACAGCTTTATTTTGGCCTGTCTGTCTGGGCCCTTAGAAAATCCCCAAGCCACATATTCATGGAATAGGGAACTCAGAGCTGGTCAGAGCCTCCTCCTCCTGCTGCCTTCTTTATCACTTTCCAGTTGCCTTCTCCTTTATTTTTTACTTGGTGCTGCTTCTGCTGCTACCACCTCTGACCAAACAATGTTGAATGAGCTATTGGATCTCAGCCAGTGTCTCAGCGTTTAAAAAGGCAATAAAGACGGATCTCTTCTGGCGGACCTTTCCAGGCTAACCTCCAGCTAAATTAACCAAATTGATCTATTTACTCTTTCACCACCTCTCCTGGTGGTCTCTTGGAATAATTCAACCTGTGTCAATCATTAGTTACAAAATTTGTAACTAAGTACACTGTACTGGGGATATGGTATTGTGTCTTGATGTTTATGTGTAATTTCAGCAGAAGGAGGCAGGGTTACGAGAATTAGGGAAATGTTATTATTGTCTGTATATCTGTTTTATTGCATTGTTATTACCCGTCTAGATCCTGGAAGGGAGAGGCAGGATAGAAATAAATATTTTATATTATTATTATTATTATTATTATTATTATTATTATTATTATTATTATTATTATTATTTTTGTTTGAGTCCCTCTTTATAGTATTTTAAAATAATCTTCAAGTTAATAGTCAATCCAGTGAATTAAATAGAACATACACTCATCCCTCCACATTTGCAGCTTTGACTTTTGTGGATTTGTAATCCCAGCACTTTATCCAATGCAAACATCTTTTTCTAGTTTTTCAGACAAGGGAAATTGGAAGTATAATCCAATGGCAATCTGAATGCAATCATGGGGTTTCACGTTATTTCGTGATAATCTACCACACGCAATTTGGGGCAATGGGAAGTCAGTCCAAACGCAATCATGGGGTTTAACGTTATTGCGTGAGAGGTGATCACAAGCAATTTTGGGCAATGGCAAGTCAGTTCAAATGCAATTCGAATTCACATAAATTCTCTGAACTAGTGAAATCACATGAATGTGTTCTGGCCCCACTTTATTTTCATTCGAAATTAAGAGAAATTCCTCCCATGTGATAAACTTCTTTGTCTGCATGTGTTGTTGTTGTTGCTGCTGCTGCTATTGCTGTTGCAGTTGTTGTTGTGTGCCTTCAAGTCATTTCTGACCTATGGCAACTCTAAGGGGAATCTGTCAATGGATTTTCTTTCCAGAATTTGTTCAGAGGTGGGGGGATTGCCCTTGCATTCCTCTGAGTGTGAGTGAGCATGACTTGCTCAAGGTCACCCAATAGGTTTCTATGGCAAAGCTGGGATTTAAACCTTGGTCTCCCAGTATCCTAGTCCAACACCCAAACCACCACATCACACCTGCTCTCACCTGTATGCTTACAGGAAGAAAATATTTTCTTGACGCCTGCAGTCTGCACTTTCCTTAGCAGCACCTGAAAGTCAGCAAACATCACTGAAAAGCTCTTGGGGCAGTATTAAGATCCCTGAAAGCCAGAAATGGGAAGTCATCACAAAGGGTTCCCTCCTCCCATCCAAAACTTTTAAAGGGTTCGTTTAAAAAAACAAGCTCCCATTTATTGGTACCATTTTCTACCTTTTTCTACCGTTTTAAATTTTGTTATTTTATTCGAAAAACATCAAATACATTTTGGAGGGTAACAGCTGACATTTTAGTTTAGGACTACTTTGAGGAGGTGGACATTTCTGGCTATTTTTAGTAATTGTAATTGATCCTTTTAACATTTAAAATTAATGTGGTAATAATGATCAACATAATGGATTAATCTCACAATTTCCTCTTGATGGGTTGACATTAATTAATTTTCCTTAATGTTAACACATTAATGCTAATGTTTTCAAGCTCTTCTCCTTTCTGTGCCTCAATAGTAGGGGACAAACATGCCCTCACTACAAGTGAGCAATAGAGAGATAGTTGTCTTGGTCTGTTTCCGTACCAAAAAAGAAGGGGGAAATTTTTTTCAGACAACTCATGTTTGTGCAGAAGCTTTTGTGAGCTGCAGTCTATTGCTGTCCTGCATTTGAAGAAGCAGGCTGTAGTCTACCAATGCTTATACTGAGATGATTTGGTTACTCTGAAAAATACCCAAAGACTCCTGTTTCTTTACCATTTAACACAGAAAATACTGAAATGCAAACTGCTTCCTTCCTTCCCTTCTCTCTTCCTTCCTTCTTTCATTTATATTCCATGCCTCTCCCAATAATGGGGCTCATTACAACATATATTAAAACACTACAGATTCTTTTTTTTTTTAAATACTATACAAAAACTTCAACAAAGCTACCTTGGATCCCTTTATGGGAGAAAAGTGGGATACATGTGCAATAAATAAATAAGTTATTTAGAATATAATTAAGCAATTTATGAAGCTAAAAACTTTAAAATCCATTAGAAAATCTCTATATACAAATAAAACAGTACAGTACACCATTAAAAGCCCATCCCAATGAGTTTCTACAAGCCAGATAGAATAAGAATGCTTTCATTGCTGTTGGAAGGAGAACAAGAATGGAGAACTCCTGGCCTTCTTAGGGAGGGAGTTACAAAGTTGTCTTCAATGTCATTTGCTTTTTCTATTAGACATGAAAGTAAAAAAGGATAGCAATCTTTGAATCAACTTTTGTGACACACTGGTAATATGAAGAAACATGCTCAAGACCATTGGGTTACCAAGGACTGCAGGGTCCCCCCCCACCCCAGAATATAGCAAAGCATGATAAGTCAAAGTCAAATTAGCGAAGACTAGAATGGAACACAATACAAAACAAGGTTTATGACGGAATAGGATCATTTTATTGAGTTTTGGGCTGTCAGAGATAATATTGATATGCATACAAGCACATACACACCGACATACACATATAATTGTTTTTCTGAATTGTAAGTATATTTTGGAATAGTTGGTAGGTAATATTTTTCCCCAGAGAAATGTTCTGGTTTTGTATCATTATGACAATTATCATTGTCTTGCATGGTTCTTTATTTCTTATATTCAGACTTAGCATAAAAACATTATAAAATCCGAGCAAAATTAAATCAAAACTAGCAATACCAAAATAAAATAAAATGGCACACTTTAAAAGAAAAGGAAAGACTAACAGTGAACCAAGGAAGCCACATAACTGATTAATTGCCAGTCTAAATACAATCGTTTTGCAACCTTAGCAAAAAGCCTCAGCAGAAAGAAGGGCATGGAAGACATCAGTAAAGACAGATCTATTTATTTGAACCACATATTCTGGCATCTCCCTACTAGTATACCCATCAGTGTATGTAAGACATCACAACACTATTTTAATCCAAGACAGCTATGGAATCGTCCAGTATACTAATGTCTAGAATACATAACAGAACACGTAACATGTATTGGTCTGTCCACACCTATCACAAGCCATAGCTGCAGTCTATTATAACCAAAGCCTTTGAGTTTTTATCAAGGGAAGCCCTACACTGAGCACATGACAGTAGTAAGCTACAGAAGTATGGACCAGCATGGCAAAATCCAGTCTTGTCCCATATCTTGTATGAACAACATTTCTTCAGATCTAGTGTCTATTAAAGAAATCTCTATCAGAGGAGTAGGGCTAGGCTGTCTTTTGTGTGTTTTGTTCATCTAGCAAATATGGCAACAGAGCAATGTTCATATGCATTTGAATGGGTGTAGTCTCTCTCTTGGGTAACCTGGGGCTAGTCTACACATAAGTGTATTGTGTGAATTGTTGCAGACATTCACATCAATGGTTAATTGTCTTCACTCTTCTGAGCAAATTCACTTTTTTTTTCATCTATTCACCTCCCCTCTGCTGAAAATGTGCACCTATCCAAATTCAGGCAAGGTAGATGGACAACCACACATGTGATAATGTGTATTTCTTTGGGGGGGGGGGTCAAAAAGCCTGTGAATCACGTGTGGCAAAATTGCATTCTATCTGATGGGAATAAGGAGTATTTTAAGCAGGTAGCCCGTGGTCATGTGTCCTACTTGATAGATGACAATACTTTCTTTGAGTGGTGATCAGACGACAGTCCTTTATTTCAAGGTATTTTTTTTAATTTAAGGAATGTCTGCATTCAGGTCCAATTTAGAGATAAAGAACCATAAGAAAGGAGAATTTAAAGATATAGCTGTGTTACTATGGGAAATCAGCATCCAAAGGGATCTTGTAACACCTTTGGAAACTAACTGAATGAAAGAAGCTGGTAGCAAGAGTTTTTGCAGACTTCAATTTACAGTACTTCCTTGGTCTACTTTCTCACATACATGGGGTGGAAGTCTACGAAAACTCTTGCTACCAGCTTCTTTCATTCAGTTAGTTTCCAAAGGTGCTACAAGATCCCTTTTCATAAGAGAGCAGAGTAGGAACACTGATATTGCCCAACAAAAGTTAGCTTATGGACTACAGACTGAGCTGAGAAATGCATCACTTTGTCACTATACTGAATATTTTTTTTTACATTATAGTAGTTATTTTTAAACCTGTGTCTATAAAGATAATATACGCACATTTATAAACTTCATGCAAATTTCCACCAACTTTTGCCCTCTTTTATGGTGATGAGTTTCTTCTTGTTCTGGCAATGCATACATGGCCATCCTAATCTTACAAATATTTATAGTTTTGAATCATAGGCCTGTTACAGACAGCCAAAATAAATCTGCTTCGAGTCACAGTGGAGGTATGGTGTTTCAGTGATGCATGCGTCCTAAGAGTCAGGAGTCGCACCAAAGCACGTCCAGCCCTAAGGACTGGAGTGTGGCTTTGGTGTGGCTTCTGGACTCTTAGGACACCTGATCATTGAAACACCATCACTCCACTGTGACTCGAAGCAGCTTTATTTGGCTGTCTGTAACAGGCCATAGTTTCTCTTTGAACCTTTCGTAGCTCAAAGAGAATGAACAGTTTGACTTACATATTCCTGAATATCCTGTTCATACTCTTATGCATATCCTTTTCCTTTCCATGGGCCTTCCCACGGAAAAGATTCTACCCATTTTTAAAAATGGTATTTCTACTTAGGAATGTTCATAATGTGAGCCAAATGAGATTAACATTTCTGTAAGGTTGGTCAACTTGCCCTCTTTGTGTTTGATTGCTATTCTCATCTGTAGTGTGTTGCTTACTGTGCTTATAATGGCTTAATTAATGAATTCCAGTACTGTGTGTTAAGGCCATATAAATGTCTTGCAATGCCTTATATATACCTTGTGGTGTGTGTGTTTTTAAAGCTTTTGAATAATTGATTGCCTAGATTCAACGCAAGCCTTGATATGATTGATAATTTTTAGTTGTGCCTTCTTGCCATGCTACACCTAATTTGTTAATATGCTGATCTAGTATTGCCAGTCAAATATCTGTTCACAGTCTTTATCCTTTACTGGATTTTTAAAGGATATTTATAGCCCACCATTACCATTCATTGTGGCTTTATTGACTGTGCATGTGCTTGCTTCTCTCTCGCTGGTTCCAATCTAGCCTCTCCTCATATATTGTGCCCTCTGTTATGCTGAGACGAACTGTACTCCTATCAAAACTTTTTATATCTATGTCCAACAGCCTAATATTGCCTTTACCTGAATTTTACAGTTCTTTCGTGTGTTTGCTGAGAGTTTCTGGAGTCTGTGACATCAAATGTCATTTTGCTGAGAACAAATTCCGTATGTCTAAGGACAACGATCAAGCCTGTTTCTTCATGGCAAGCGCCACTGTAATAAATTGAGTAGTGCAGGGTCATCATAAATGACTGAAACTGAGCACTTAATGTTTCAAATGCTAAATGTTACCAGCTGCATGCACATTTTATATAAATCCTGGGCCAGAGAGCTAAAGAAGGTTCTTTTTCTTAGCCTGTTTGTATGGCATGTGTCAGGCTACAGAAATAAAAAAACATTGCTAGGAGTTATTGAAACACCTTGGAACACTTTCTTTTCTAGTACATCACAATTTCTCAGGCTTTTTATAAGAATATTTATAAAGGTAGTTTTCTTTAATAACCTTTGGAGGCAAGCCAAACAGAACATTTCTCTGCAGTGGAAAAATGGTATTTGAAGCTTTCAGCCTAAATAAAGCAATTTATTACTAAACATCATCCTCTCTGATCATCATTTATGATGCATGCTCATTCCTTGACACACAAATAACCCAAAGCTGTTACTCCATGAAGCATAGTTAAAAAGTCCATATACTTGGCAGAACTTTTACTGCTATAATCCTGACCCAAAGAAAAACAAGTAAATGTCAGTGTTTGTGTGTGTGTATTCACAATTAATGTATAATCTTTTACTGCCACAAATAAACATAACCAAGTTTTAAAAAATTAAATTGAAATACATAAAATACAAATACTTTAATGAATCATACAGACTGGTATCTTTATTTCCAAACAGAGAAAGTTGAATTTGTTACATGGATTATAGATTACAATGTCAGAGATCAGAGACTCTTGGTAGTATATCCTGCATATGGTGTGACCAGGAGCCAGAAGCGTGTGGTCAGAAGCCAGGGACATATCAAGAATGCAAGAGACCAAAAGAAGAGAGAGAAACAATGGATAACAGAGGAAATACTTCAAGAAGTTAAGTAAAGAAGAAACAAAACAAGGGAGATAGGATCAAAATCCTAACCATGATGCAACTAATTCGGTGACTACTGTACATGGATCAAGAAATCTACTTAATAACCAGTGCAAAGAAATAGAAGATGACAACAACAACAAAAGGAAGATGTGAGCGCTCTTTCTCAAGATCTGGGAACTCAAGGGAAAGTTCAAACAAAGGCCAGAAAACTCTTTGAGAAGGGGAACATACTACAGTGCTCCCTTTCTTTACACGGGGATCCATTCCGGAACCACACACAACACCCCCAGTAAAGGAAAAAAACATGTATGCTCGAGCCCCATTAGAAGTAATGGGGCTTATGCCTACGCATAGAGTAAATTCCCTTTCCTTTTGTATATCCTCACTGGAGTACTTTATTGCCTAGTGATCAGTACCCTCTATGCAGAGGGAAGAGCGTAATACAAAAGTTTCAGTGGGTTTTCACTTAGCTGACAGTAAAGCATTTGCTTTTTCAAAATTGATGAATTAAGGAAGTCAAAAATGCAAACAAGATTAATTAAAGAGCAAATGTATGTAATTTTTGGTTTTTATTATAATTGAATGTATTATTAGTTCTTTTTTTTTTCTTTTTTGTACTTGTTATAAGATAACTAATAAAGAATATTTTTTTAAAACCCCATATTTATTTATTTATTTTCTATCATCTATCAATCACTCATTTGTGTTAGCCAGCCTACCTGCATAAGCCCACTAAGGCTGATCTGCAGAAATAATGCACTTGACACCACTTTAACTGCCATGCGTCCATGCTATGGGAATCCTGCAATTTGTAGTTGTGTTTGTGAGATATTTAGCCTTCTCTGTCAGAGAGCTCTAGTGCCACAACAAACTACACAATCTTATTATTCATAGCATTGAGCCATGGCACTTAAAGCTGTGTGTGTGACATTATTCTGCACTGCAGATTCAGCCTAAAACTTATTTGGAGGGTTCCCCATCTTTTTTTCTCTCTCTTTAGAACACAAATACTAGTTCTTACGAGTAGAATTTGCTTTCCAGATCATAGTTTTATAACAAAGGCCATATTTTGGCTTAGTCAATCAAATGACAAGCCTCTTTGGGTAATTTTAGAACCAATCTGTTCTGCCACTGCTTTTCATTTAATGTTTTAGGATTTGTGTACATAAAAATAAAGGTGTGCTCTACTCAAAATTTCATCAGATTGAGCCTCAGTGAATATCTCATCAATTACAATTTGATCCCTGTGCTCTTTGTAGACAATCTTGGCCTGAAATAGGAGGCAGTAATTTTGTTGAGGAAGTGGCTTGCGCATGGGATTCATTAGATCAGCTAAAAATTTGCATGGATCTCTCTCTCTCTCTCTCTCTCTCTCTCTCTCTCTCTCTTCTTTCCTATTTTCTGTTGTTGTGTTGGGGTGGCGGTGGTGGCTGTGTGCCTTCAAATCATTTCTGACTTATGGTAATCCTAAGGCCATATTACAGGGTTTTCTTGAAAGAATTTCTCAGAATGGTTTGCCCTTGCCTTCCTCTGAGGCAATGACTTGTCCAAAGTCACCCAGTGAGTTTCCATGACTGAGCAGGGATTTGAATCCTGGTCTCCCAGTGTCCTTAGTCCAACACCCAAGCTACTACACCACGCTGGCTCACTACTGCTATTTTTTGTCATACAAATGGAAGCATTTTCAATTAGAGCTCTTAGTGTCCATTTAAAGGCCATCAGATCTGAATGCTTGTCTTACTCTGTTACAGGAATTAATTGGATCTTTAGTGAAATCTAAGCCAACATGAAGTGTTTATAATATTTATTGGAACACAGTAACATTAGTGTTCAAGACTTAAGTGGCATGAGGAAGTAGACTGTCCTATAGTTAACAAATAAAAGGACAATGTTTTAACTTTCTATATAGACTCTCTTTTTCTTGCATTTAACATTGGCTTAGATCAGTACAAAGGGATGAATCAGGAAGAGGATGCCATACTGCACTTTTAGGATGAAGCTGACTAGTTCATCAAATGTTAAGTGTCGTCATATGGACAATGTGCGCGTGAGGCCTATGATGTGGTCATACCCTGTGGTGGTTTCCTTGTTAGTTAAAAGTTATGATTCTTATTAACTTTGTTAGAGAAAAAGCTTTGACATTTTCAGATTCATCTTGCTCTGCTGCATTATTTCCTCTAATGTGGTGTCCAATGAAGGGACAACAAAATTGACTGTCGAAGCTTTTACTAGATTTAAAAGAGACTTATATTTTGGGTTAGAAAAAAATAAACATTCACCATCATAACCTAATGGTTTTAAAGAGCTCACTACTCTGTCTACATTTGAATAATAGTTTATGCACATAATTTCTAATTGGACTTAAGGTGATTGTTTGAGCTTCATTTACATTATTTTGTAAATGGATGTAGGTTTGCATATCTTTTCTTTATCTTCCCTACTTTGTTTTTCTTCTTCTCTTATCCCCCCCCCCCCCGCCATCTTTGGGATACTGCAACCATTTGTGGTTTAATTTCAGATGAACGAATTGATCTGGCAAGAATTGCCCCTCATAATTATAGAGCTGGAAGAGTCCACAAGAGCCATCCAGTCCAATCCTCTTCCATGCAAGATGACACAAAAAAGCACCTTCCTGACAGAGAATATCCAACCTCTGTTTAAAAACCACAAAGAAGGAGAGCCACACTCTAAGGGCAGCCATCGTCCACTGTTGAAACAGCTCTTACTGTCAAGGTTCTTCCTTACATTGAAGTGGAATCTCTTTTCTGTAGTTTGAATCCATTGTTCCATGTCCTATTCTCTGGAGGAGCAGAAAACACTTCCTCCCAGCCTCAGTATGACATCCCTTCAAATATTTTAATGTGGCTATCATGTAATTCCTTACCATCTCTTCTCCTGGCCAAACACAACCCAGCACCCTACGTGTCCTCCATAGGGCATGGCTTCCAGACCTTTCAACATTTTGGTTGCCCTCTTTCATGGAACACTTCAGCTTGTCAACTTCTTCTTGAACTGTGGTGCCCAGAACTGGACACTTATTCCAGGTGTGGGCCTGATCAAAGCAGAATAGAGTAGCACTTTACTTTCCTCGATCTAGACACTTACTTCTATTGATGCAGCCTAGAATCCATTTGGCTTTTTTGTCGTGCCCCATCACACTGTTGACTCATGTCCAACTTGTGGGTCTACTAGGACTTCTAGATCCAGCCTTGTACTGTTATAAGTGGGTGTCCCTCATCTATATCTGTGCATTTCATTTTTTTCTGTTGAAATTCATTTTGTTCATTTTGGCCCAACTTTCTAATCTGTTAAAATAATTTTTAATTCTGATCCTGCCCTCTGCGCTACTGGTCTTATGTTGTGGATAAATTTCGAGCACCTTGAATAGCTCTTGTGAAGTGTGGGCTAAACCCTAGAGTAGAATGTGCTGCCCCATAGACAGTGGTAGCCATCACTGTTCAGTTCTTTTTCTTCAAGGCAGTGCCAATTATGTACAAATTTTCTCAGAAGGAGCTGTGTTGTATTCAGTGGATTTTACTAGATATCACTTGCACTCTTATAGCGATGCTATTTCCACTTTAATTGCTCTAGCTGTCCTGTTGCATTCTGAGATTTGCCATTTAAAGAAGGGCATTTGGAATTCTAGGCTGAAGCGCTCTTAGGCCTAACTGTACTACAAGCCTCACCAATGCAACAAGAGAAGCCCAGAGCAGTAAAAGTGGAATAGCAGTACTATAAGAGTGTAGTGTGGTCATGTGGTTATGGGTATATCTTCATAGAAATAATGCTGTTTGGAGCACTTTAAGTGTTCTGAATCCTTTCTGTGGAACCCTGGGATACAACCCTTGTTTTACAAGGTCTGTAGCCTTTTCTGCCAAAGAGTGGTGGGTGCCCTCGCAAAACTAAAAATCCCAGGGATTCTAGGGTTGAAGCCATGGGAGTTAAAGTGTGTCAAACTGCCATTATTTGTACGTGTAGATGCAGCCTTAGTGTCAGGTAGGGTGCATTACTGGTAACCTTAGAAAAGTCTCTCTTCTTAAAAGTAACTTCAGTTAAACTAGACCACATATTATAATATACTCCATGCAGGCAAGCATTTCTTCTTCTCTTTTTTTTTTTAATTGCAAGGAAATGTGCATATACTTGCCCACCACTGCAAGTAGAAAAATTTGAATCTTTCAGCTTCCATTCCCCCTGTAATTACGTCTTATATTGTTTGCATGCAAGAACTTAAAAGAGGCAAATGTTATCTGGCACCATTGATTGAGAAGGAGGTTGCAGTTCTCCTTCCTGGTTTGCATTAGACCCAATCCAGAGAGGGACCCTGCATGTCTTCTTACAAAGTAAATAAGAAAATATAACTCTCCACCATTTAACACACTACAATGTAGCACCTGAAACTTGCTGCACAGTCTGCCCTTTATTATTTTTTTGTACTGTGGATGTATCTCAGTGCTACTTGGTCCTGGGCCCAGATGCCATCCTTCATTACTAGTCTACAAATAGAACTGGTTCTATATGTAAATTATATAGAAGAAATATTCTGGTGGTTTAAAATCCTACCATTTAAACTCCTGTGCTGCTTATCTCTCTTCTACCACCTACCTTAGGTTTTATCCAGTACTCTTGGCACTTGATCGTTCCTTGCATATTAAATTTCAATCATACCCTAAGGGCACCACAATTTTGTATAATAAGTTAGCTGTGAACAATTTAGCACAAGAAATATCTAGCTCAAACAGTGAGAAAGGACGTTCCTCTAACAAGAAACGAACTATGCCTTGGGGATCACCCACACATTTCTAATGTAATGCTATAAAGATACTTGTAGTGACATTAAAATGTAGGGTGTATTCATGTTACCTTTTCTCCATCGTGGAACTCCCTCAGTACTCCAAAGGGCAAAATTGTGGTACCCAAACAGTACCCACCATACTTTCTTAATTTTGAATTTAATATGAATTAACTTACTTACCTGCATATTGGATTGTACTCTAATAGAATTGTTTAAGTCACTGGCGGAAAAATAAAACCCAAACCACAGAACTATGGCTTGATTTTGGTGATAAATGGCAGAATCCAAAACTGTATTGATTGCCAAATAACCTATAGTCTTCCAAATACTTACGCAGCGAAGAAATTCTCTTCTATATTTTGTTTTAAAAACCATTTCTTGGTTCTTCAGAGATTTTGCATGTTGAGAAGCAGTTGCTTGCCTTGGTTTTGCTTTTCAAATACAATAAAACTATGCGGATGAAAGTATTCCTTTTAATTGCTGGGAATGTTTTAGAACGGTGGTGTTTGTGGGGAATGCCTTGTTTCTTTAGAGGTTCTTGACCATTATTGTGTATAATAAAAAATATGGCTAAAAACATTTACTTTGTGTGAGATGCAATGAAGGTTTCTCTTCCATTCTGTATAATTTTCTTTCTTCCATTACAACAGCAATACCCCAACTGACAGAATAAAAAGTCAATTTCGTTGGCTTCAGTTTTGTATGAAATTAAACCCAATTGAGATTTTGTAATTAAGTTCTCACATATAAAGCCAACATTCTGAGAAACTGCGTCTGTCTGTGAACATGTTCATTGAACCTGAATTGAAAAGTTAATTCTGAATGAAAAAGGATGAAATTATTACCATGTTCATTGAGGGTCCAAGAGAAACAATATTCCTGTTTCTTCAGTACCTGTGTATTGGATCTTGCTCTAGCTGTGAGCGACGAGTACTTACTCAGATGAGTAGTACACAGTGCCCTTAAGAGTTATTAAGTAGGAGAATCTAGTTCATAGCAAGGAGTACAATAATTTGCAACTGTGTTTTTTAAAGTCACATCACTCATTGTGACAAATCAGCTCAGCGGTAGAGCTGTGTTATAATGGCAAAATATTGTTAGGATGAGATAGATTAGATAGATAGATAGATAGATAGCTAGTAGATAGATAGATTAGATAGTAGCAATAGATAGATAGATTAGCTAGATATAGCTGACTACCCTCACTTCCTGATCTATGCCTATGTTTTCAAATACTCACCAATGCATGTGGGATTATACATCCTAATTGTCAAAAATTCCCCTCATCATAGTATTTGTGCCCATGACCTATAGCTTACTTGTTGCATAGTTATAAATTGCATTGTGTTCTATGGGCCACATTTTAGGATGGTCACGTGTCCTACTTTACAGAGAGAATTCCTCTCTTCAATGGCCTGGCAGAGGAACATATTTTTCTGTCCCAAATCCTGTTTAAAGATAAAAGAACCATAAGAAGGGGCAACATCATCCTTGATGTCATCAACAGCACCATCTAGCACCCTAAATTGCGAAGAGATATGCCACGCACAAGGCCACAGTCCCCCAATCATATAGAGATATACTGTATTTCTGTTTATACCAGTTAGTTCTAAATTTGCATCTATACATAGCAATTAGTGCACACAAATTCTGTGCAAAACTTGTGTGTTCTTCTTTGCTGTTTGCTGTTGTTGATATCTACCTTCAAGTCAACAGTGACTTATGGAGACTCTTAGGATTTTCTTTGCAATATTTATTCAGAGGATGTTTGCTATTGCCTTTATTTAAAATTAAGAGAGAATTACTTGTCCAAATGACGTAATGGGATTGCATGGCTGAACAGGAATTCGAACCTGATTTCTAAGACTGTATCTGCATTGCAGAAATAAACCAGTTTGACACTACAGTACTTTAACTGCCATGGCTCAATGCTGTATAATCCTTAGAATTGTAGTTTTGTGATGCATTTAGCTTTTTCAGAGAGCTCTGGTGTTATAACAAACTACAAGTTCCAGGATTTCATAGCACTGAGCCAGGAGTGTTAAATTGGTGTCAAAATGGATGTATTTCTGAAGTCCCTAGACTCCTAATCCTACACTAAAACCTATGTACCATACTACACATCTTCTTTTTTGTGGATGTACAAATGGTCATGCCAGATTCCTCATCACAGAGTAGAAGATTCATCTTTTCAAACTGTTGCTTCAGCAGTTGACTCTGCTATGATGTGCTCCATATTATTGTGGAGTTAAAATCATGCTGAAATCCTGTCAATCCATGCTGTCATTCCTATAAGATGGTGTGTGTGTGTGTGTGTGTCTGTCTGTCTGTCTGTCTGTCTGTCTGTCTGTCTGTCTGTCTTTCTGTCCCTGGCTTCCACTCCACCAAAAGCATCTGAGGAACTAGACTGAAGTCTACAAAAGCTCGTGCTGCCAACTTTTTTCTTTCAGTTAGCCTCAAAGATGCTACATCCATGGTAATATGTACACTTCAAAGAAATTAAAGCACACAATAGCAGAGCAAATTACTAAAACAACATTTCAAAAGGATGGACTTAAACATTCATTCTTCTCTGTAGAAATGCTTAATGGCAACCATTCAGAGAGTCCTTGAAACAAAGTATAAAACATTTTCTGAAGCTGGAGGTGGGAAGGATCGGGTTGAAATGTCACTCAACAATTCAGTTAGCTTGCTCTGTCACTCTTGCACATGTCTGGCGGTATGCAAATGTGCCACGAAGTTCAACAGTGGCTGTCCAGATGGCACTGATCACTTCAGATTTATGCAAAACTATAGTTGAAGTAAAATCTTTATTACTTGTCAGAAACTAGCTATTTGGCATTGATAGTTCAATTAAGGATCCAGGCTTCCATTGCAATATTTCTATACCTTTAAATCTAACAACATCACATTATATATACTTTACATTTCTTCTAGCTTCACTTGGCATTGTGTGTACTGTACAGATTTGTAATATGAAAAAAGTGGTTTATGACACATAAAAATAAATTATATTTGAATTGTAATGATATAATGTGTGAATATTATATCTCAGGAGGTCAGAGACTATAACAGTAAATACTGCAGAATTATTCATGCAGTATTCCTTTTAGGATGTATGCCACCTACTAAGTCTTCCCTCTATCTTGCCCATCCCTGAATGTTAGTAGAATATTCTCAAGGCAGGGCTTGTTTTATTCTCCAATAGAATAAAACAGAAGATGTTTTTTCTTATTCAGGTCCTGTATCTAACGGTTTTTCAAGGGTGAATGTAATCTTTTCATATTAGCTTTCAGACATCAATAGATTAATATCAGTTTCCCTCTAGTATTTTGATCGAGGTAAAGAATAAATACTTTAAAAATTAAAAATATTGCAACAAAAAGAAAAAGATGATGATGATGATGATGATGATGATGATGATGATGATGATGATGATGGACATACCAAATCCAGATAACCTCAGGTATGTCAAATATAATACTGTATGTCTGAGGACTACCACTACAAGATATGTTAAAGATATGGTTGTTGTGCGCCTTCAAGTTGTTCCCAATTTATGGTGACTAAAGCAAACCTATCATAGGGTTTTCTTGGCAATATTTGTTCAGAGGGGGGTTTGCCATTGCCATCCTCTGAGGTCGAGAGAGTGTAACTTGCCCAAGGTCACTCAGTGGGTTTTGTGGCCAGAGTCATAGTCCTGCACTCAAAGCACTACACCATGCTGGCAAATCACCAATCTGGATTAGGATTACCACATACATGTAAAGGATTTTACCTCCTCCCCCTGGCTATTTGTTTACCTAAATCCACCACTATATCATATAGAGTCTAAAAACAGTGAGGAGATCCTTCAAGTACTGATAAACATGCCAGATTAAACTACATGATGAGAGTGCCAGTTTGGTATAGTGGTTTGAGTGTTTGACTGAAACCTGGGAGTCCAGGGTTCAAGTCTTGCTCAGCCATGGAAACCCACTGGGTAACCTTGATCCAATGACATTCTCTCGAACTCTAAGGAAGACACCCCCTGCTCTGAATAAATCTGGCCAAGAAAAATCCATGACCAGGTCACCACAACTTGGAGTCAACTTTGAAGGCACATGACAACAACAAAGAAAAATAAATTACAAGATATATTAAATAGATATTGTGCAGTTCAAGACACATTTCTGCATGTGTGGAGTATGTGTAAAATAAAATCAGAGGGAAGGACGTTTGAACCTCCTCAAACCTATCCATGATGGTTTGGTTGAGATTTAAGGTTGTTTGCACTTACTAGACAGTAAAATAGCGACGGAGCTTAAACTACACACTACCTCTTCTCCAGGTTATATAATTTATTCCTCAATTGATATGATTCTCAGCCACTGAGGGCTCCTCTGGGTGAGGCAAATGTGTTGGAAGGCTGTGGTATTTGCTGCTGTAATTCTTGGGCTTTTAAAAAAAATACCCTAAAATACTCAAATTCTGTTGTCCTATTGGACTATTTGCTGGCAATTCCCAGCCCCAGCTGCAACGTTTCCTCCCATTGTCCAGCAAGTCTCTTTTTAAATCTGAAACATATTGGAACAATAGATTACCTTTTCTTTCATAGCTTTCTTTAAAAAAAAAAGTCTTAAAATGGTATAGCAATATAAAACTCATCAGTGAAAAGTTACTTTTGTTTTCTCTCTCTCTCTTTGTTGTTGCTGTTGTATGCCTTCAAGTCATTTCCAACATATGGCAACCATAAGGGGTTTTCTTGGCAAATTTAATCAGAGGCGGTTTTCTAGTGCCATCATCTGAGGCTGAGAGAGTGTGCCTTGCCCAAGGTCACCCAGTGGGTTTTATGGCTCAGAAGGGATTTGACCCCCCTAGTCTCCAGTGTCATAGTCAGCACTCAAATCACTATGCCACATTGTCTCTGTAAGATGAATGAGTGAGCTCCCAGAGCTGAAGAACCAAAGAACCAAAGAATTATGCTTAAAACATAGCTAAAGGACCAAACAAGATGGTTCCGCGCAAGG
>NC_056524.1:191239003-191242602 GCF_019175285.1 Sceloporus undulatus
GCTCTCAGGATAAACAGGTTGCCCTTACAATCTTGGGCATAACAGTCTCTTTGTGTGTGTAATTCAAAGATGAGAAAATGTGCCTCTCAAACCACAGGGCCACTTCTGCAAACCATGCCCTTAGTGCAAAACCAGGCAATTACTGCAAAAACCTCCCCCAAAGAATGGAATGAGCGGACACAGAGGCAACAACAGCCTCTGTTATCATGAGAAGCCATCTTCCTTTAGGCCAGTGCTTCTCAATTATTTTCTGTCATGCCCCCCCCCAGGAAGAAGAAAACATTTCACGCCCCCCGCGCGACTGTAAATAGTATCATTTGTCTATAAAATTGGTCAAACGAACCCCCTTTATGGAGCCTCGCGCCCCCCCTGGAAGGCGCGCCCCACTATTTGAGAAGTACTGCTTTAGGCCAATGTGACAGAACTCTAACTGGCTGGTTGTTTTAAGATGCCCATAGAAATCACCAGACTGCAGTGATAACTTAAGAATGAACTTAGTGGGCACAAGACTGGATCCCATTCTGATGGCTAAATTCTGTTTTATTTTGTTGTCTTGGGTCTCATACTGGGTAAAATCAGGATAAAGATAAAATAATGCCTATCATCATCCTGTTCTTCACTCCATTTTCCTGGCCTGACCTCGGCCAGCTGCTCTTGGCCGCCGCAACCTCCAGCTAAAGCGTATGGGTTTCAATCATAGGTTCTGACCTTCAGTATTTGACCTGTTGCTTTCTCCCAGTCAATTGTAAACCATTTGTGAGTTTATGCTCTTGAAAATAGCTGCATTTTCTAGGTGAGATGTGCTTACTATTAAGTTATCATTGCAGATTGTGGCAGCATATGCTATACTCTTTTTGCTTTTTTCCCTATTGTGAGTGACAGCTTGCATGCATTTGCCACACAATTCATTTTTCCCAACAAACATCTGAATTATATGCATTAGCTGAAAGGCAGCCAAAACATCTGAAAGAGTTCATTGTCTCCAAACTAATATTGTGTCGGTACAAACTGAGCCCAGCACCCAAACAACTGTATATTAAACCTTTTCCCAACATCTTGGCTTTTCAATCCTCCATGGGCAAATATATATTGTAGCATACATGGATAAGAGCACAAAGAAAATTTCTATTTCTGTTAATGTCAGTGGCCTTGTATAGTTGTTGAAGAGCTGTTCAATCTCCTGTTCAGAATATATAAAATTAATATACCTAAGGAGAGGATGTTATTAGGAGCTGGTTCAGAAATGCTCTAGGAAATACTGATGATGGGATTGCTGAATTAACTGTTCAAAAAGCTACCCATTCAAACTGGAAGGAGGAAAATTCTTTATTACACTTTGAAAAAGTTGGAAGAAAATAGATACCGTACACAGAAAAGATATAGCACCATAACCCATTCATTGCATCAATAGAAGAAAAGACGGAATAGCTAAGTTGAAGTCCAGCCTTTAGTAGAAGCAAAATGAGATGGCTAAGGCAAAAGAGAGGACAAGAAAAGGCATCAAGACAGATTTAGAAACAACAGTGAAAGACACATTATATAACACACCTTGAGATTGTAATCCTATGAGCACTTTCCTGGGAATAAACCCCAATGGGCTTAATTCTGAGTAGACATGGATAGGATTATACTGAAAATTAGTAGTATCATTCAGGGAAGGGAACTTTCATCATGTTATATTTTTCTGTGTCACAGGAAAAAAACACCACTTCATTACATATATTTTGTCCTGTGTGTCTTTCCTTCAAAGGCTATGCATTAGTCCCCATCTAAGATATGAAACAAAATAATAGATAATTATCTGTGAATAGGCATCTCTAGGAGTCTAAATTCAATCTCTATTCTTATTTTTCCCTTTCATAAAACAAAAGAGGTTAGGCAGTGATTGGGCTAAACCCAAACATCACTGTTTAAAACCCAAACTAATGAAATGCTAATGTGCACAAATGAATATTGAAAGAACCAGGGCTGTAGCTTTGAAATGAATTCTCTCCCTCCCATTGTCCTTTCAAAATGGAAGATTAAAACCTGTACGGCAATGTTTACTGTGTTTAATTTTCAATTGTTTCTTTGATGTAACAGATAGAAAGGTTTGCACATGTGAAGTAAAAAGGCTTTGAACAGATTGCAAACATTCTGCAAACACTTCATCAGAAATTTTAGTTGTCAGCCTCCCCTTGCACAAGGGAGCCTTGATGATATCTTTGTGCGCCTTTGACTCCTTTTGATTAATAAATGCAAACAAATTTCTCTCCATAACCTCTGTTGCAATCTATGCATGACAATTAGAGACAACCTCTGGTGAGGGAGGCACTGATGTCTGTTCCCTCTTCTTCTGCCACAGAATAAATACTTGATGTTTAATGCTTTTTGACAATTAGAGAATGAAGTCTTTTGTAAGCAGGCAGTCCTGGCTTCTGCTCATTACCCTGTTTTTCAGCAACATAGCATCACCAATTTCTGTAATATTAATATGTATCCAGGAAAATAATACTTTCTTTTGGAAGTCTAGTGTCCTTCTATTAAAATCTGTAGCAGAAATTTTACATAAGAAAATAACAAAAATGAAATCTAAATCGGAATCTCTGAGCAATGTTAGCAGGCAGGATGGGTAGGTAAGCTTTACCAAGGTGTCTTCAGAATGCACACACTGCCCAGTTTGACCCTGTCACCATTGCCTACTTGCTTGCCCACTTAGTTCAGCCCTGGGGCCCCATGCAGCTCCTATGACTGTTTTTGTGGCTCCTGACTCTTTTTCCCCCTGGTTTTTATTTTAAAAAGATGAATTCCCTTTCCTAAAACACCCAGGAGTGGCAATTGGTCATTGAACAATAAGCCACAGAGCTACTCTGCACTGTTTAACAGAAGCAGACTTTCATTCGTTTGAATTTTAGGAGTTTTTTGTACATCTAAAAAAACCACCCGGCTTTCCTTTCTCGGTGTGAATCCTCTTCCGGGGTGCAGCCAGGTATTATTGCTCACATTTTGCCGCTGATGTTGCCTCCTGCCTAAAACCCACCTAAATCCCGTCTCCCAGGAGCTCTCAGTTTCCTGGCTTTGCAAATCAGCTGGCTGAGCATGGCTGGGAGCTGGGTTTTAGGTGGGAGACAAAATTGGCAACAAAATGCAAGCAATACTACCCGGCTGCATCCCAGAAGAGGATTCAAACCAGGAAATGTAAGCCGTTTTTTTTAGCTACATAAAAAAATCCTTAATGTTAGGCAGTCCATGCAATCCCCGAAAGAGTTAGGGGAGAGGTCCAACACAAAATTATACTTTTGGGCCACCAAAATTGTCCACCCTTGCTCGAGATTTAGCCATCCTTCACCATTACTCAGAAAAAAAGGGCAACATAAATGGTACCTTTGTCTTCTTCTTTGCCAACTTGATGAGGAAGGGGAACAGCTATAACCAAAACATTAGAAGAGGAACATTGCTAGGAGACTCTTAAAGGGAGCACAAGAGCCTGGAAAAGTTACTCTCATTTCAGAGTCATGCAATGACATATATAAAAGAATCATCATTTCTTGCAGCGGATTCCCCGTGGAGATGATGATGATGATGATGATGATGATGATGATGATGATGATGATGATGAT
>NC_056524.1:191242612-191255760 GCF_019175285.1 Sceloporus undulatus
TTATATCCCACCTTCCTTCCAGTACAAAATCCTTGGATGCTGATGTCTCATTAAATATGTTGGCATAGTAAAATGGTGTCCCTTATATATTATATAAAATGGCAAATTCAAGGTTTGCATTTTGGAATTTATATTATTTTGAATATTTTCAAGCCATGGATGGTTGAATCCATGGATATTATGGGCCAAGTGTACACTAGCTTTTGAAACTTCACAAGCTTTTTAATCAGACAGGTAACAAGCACACAGGGGAAAGAGTGTCACATTATTGTTACAACAGCAACAGTTTAGGTTGTGATAATATAGGAAGTGTGTATAGACATTAAATGAAAGTAGCACTGCAAATGGATTTCAGAGGACAGGTTTTCCTCAAGACTATTGTATTATTTCTTCAAGCCAAATGCTCTTGAGGCTAGACCTGACTTTGTGTTTTCCTTTTTTGGAATGCTGCAGATCATCATTGCTCCAAAGCAGTGGAGCCTACTTTTTAGAAACATCAGATATTTCTGTTCTGACTAATAGTTGTTCATTCCCACAAGTCATTTTCAGCAGCACAAAACCATTATGACAGCAACAGTTTCCGCTTGATGGTTTAATGATTCATTCAGTGTTGTGGTTAGATGCAGTGATTACACTTTCTTTTTATATGAGTTTGCAGCTTCCCTTCAATTGATTCACCTGATTGACTAGGACTGTTTTAGTCCCTTCATTCCCAAAGGAAAGCATTGTCTTTGGTACAACTGTGTACATGGTCTGTTATTCTTCTATCTAGTCTGAGGAATAGGTATACAGTACATGTAAATAGTTCTCTGGTTTACAGCACTGGTATTACAGAACATATATGAACATTCACAAGCATGCTCTATGTAGGTCCCATATCATTTATGTTGTTCCCCTCAACTTGATTGCTTTGTTATTGTATTTATTCTTGAAGAAATATCCATGACACAAAGATGTAAAGGACAGCAATTTGACTTCATGTATGAGTTTTTATATATGCATCTCTGCAAGGACACATGAATACATACAAATCTATGGACATGCACAAACACACACTCTTCCCTGTGCATTTTTGGTTTTTACTTTCTCTCTGGAAAATGACAGCTTTGGCGTTTCAGCCAGATCTTCATCACCTTCTAAAACTGACAGCTTCTATAATTCAAATTTACTGCTGTTATGTTTTTAAACGAGTAATGAAGTTGTAAATGCAGCATTTCTTTCATTACCTATTCATTAAAGATATGACATGAAAACAGAGTTACCATGGAAATAGCACTGTGAATTCTAAGTATATAATAAGAATTTCATTGTTTACACTACCACACAGATAACTGATGGGTGTTATTGTAGCTGGTAAAGTCTTATTTAGCTTCACAAATGCTGGAGAAGGGAGGGGAAAGGTTATGCAATTGGTCTTCTGCTAAGTGGTTGAGCAGAAGCAGACCTCTTTAAAATCATCAGCGCAAAAGAGAGTTTTATGATGAAAAGGACCAAATGTGTTTCAAGCTTGATGTCTTCAAGTATCATTTGGCACTGAATATTTAAACATTTGAGATATAGCCCACTTCACATGTTACTAATACATCTGCTAGAGATGCAGTGTGCATGCATTCAATATCTATACGAATTAGCATACGTAAATGTAGTTTTTAGGAGAGAATTCTATGTAAACTGAAAACAATGCAATTTAATTTGTGCAAACGTGTCAGGTTTAATTAATAACAGTGTCAGCAGCTTTGGAGAAGCAGGCAAAGGTGTGAGAAGGTTTATTTTAACATGTGACACTAAATGTGTTGCTTGTAGCAAGATCAGATTGTTTAAAAATAAATTAAATCCATATTGGGGGGGATCTAATTTAATTCTTCCCTCCTTTACTCATCTTCCTTTACTGATCCAACCCTTGAAGCTGCAAAGACCAACACAATACACAGCTCCCATTGACACTAATGGGATTTTTTTTTTAAAATCACTCTTTTGCAGGAGGGCTGTGGCAGTTTTTCTTTTCCTAGTTTCCCAGGAAAGGAGAGAGGGGCTGAACCTCTCATCTCTACAAGCCCTATCCAAATCCCTCCATCTTTGTTCTTTTTAAAAAGTTTTCTCCCTGATATCTCAGGTTGCATTGCGTTAAACCAGGGGTAGGCAACCTTTCTGAGCCGGGGGCCGGGTTGCTGTCCCTCAGACAACTGGGGGGGCCGAAGCCCAAAAATAAATAATTAAATAATTTTTTTTAAAAAAAATTAAATAAATAAATAAACCAGTCCAAATGTAGGACAAAATTTCACATGGAGGACACTTTCTTTTTTAAAATGGAGGACACGCAAAAATTTGCTGATTTTTTTTTAATATAAATGCATGTTTCTGAGGCTTCTATAGACAATTGCCCCCCCCTTGCCTGCCGCTTGCCCTCCTCCTCCTGATAGGCCAAAGGCCCCACGTCCTCACGCGAGAGGCCAAAGGCTCCGGCGGCAATTGGCGGCTGGACCAGGCTGGGGCCGGTCCTGTAAAGGTACCAATCAGGAGAAACAAACAAACTAAGTCCATGATCCAAGATGGCTTTTTATTTTGCATGCAAATGAACACAGGGGAATCATTTCTACCAAACTGTGCCCCCGGACAAAGTGTAGAGCAGCCTTTTATACAGAAGACAGTGCTTAAGCTTCGGGCACCCTCCTTCTGAACTTTCAATAACCCAAATTAAAAAAGTGTGTTCTTAACATTTAATGAGGATGAAACTCTATGTCTTATCACCGAAGACTGATTTATCTCCCTCCCTGTCTGGGTCAGCTTGGCCTTGACTCTGCAGGTGCACTGTCATCGTGCCAAAACTCAGAAAGGGGAAGGTGGAGAGAGAAAGTAAAGAGTAGAAGGGGGCAACCCAGCCAAAGGAAGAGCAGCGACAGAGGGGGGGTTTATCAAACCCTAACAGTCCCAAGGCCTTGCCGGGCCGCAGGTTGCCTACCCCTGCGTTAAACACTGTGGAGTTAAACACTGAGGCTGAGGATATATTTCCATTATAGTTTTTAATGAACAAAAATTGCATTTTACATTTAATACCTGTGCGTAACTCCCAGCATGGCCAATGGTATGGAATTGAAGGCCAACAACAGTGGTTCATTCCCAGTGGTGTTACTGGAGTTTGTGTCACTAAACTCAAGATGTCACCCTCCAGGCTGTCTGGTACCCCCCACAAGTCAAGTCAGTAATTCTGTAGGAGTAGATCAGATCACTGTGGCATAGAATCTACTGAATCTACTCTGATCTACTTGCTGCTAATGAGTGGTTTAGCAGAACACCTGAAAGGACCATCCATGTTCCAGGCTGGACCAATCTACCTAGCTTATTCACAGCCCCTGAAGGGATCCATACACTATTTGGCAAAAGGAGTAGTGTTCAGGTTTTTGTGTGGCATTCTGACTGCATCCCATTCATCTAAAATGATAAAATTACCAGCTTGGTAGATGAAGGGAATGCTGTGGATATAGTATATCTTGATTTCAGTAAGGCCTTTGACAAAGTTTCCCATGACATTCTTGCAAACAAGCTTGTGAAATGTGGGCTAGACAAAGTATGGATTTGTAATTGGTTGACTGGCAAAACCCAAAGGGTGCTCAGCGATGGCTCCTTTTCATCCTGAAGAGAGGTGACCAGTGAAGTCCCACAGGGCTCTGTCCTGGGCCCAGTGCTGTTCAACATCTTTTTCAATGACTTGGATGATAGAGTTGGGGGCATACTTATCAAACTTGCAGATGACACTAAATTAGGAGGAATAGTTAATACTCCAGAGGACAGGATCAAAATTCAAAACAACCCGAATAGACTAGAAAGCTGGGCCAAAGCTAACAAAATGAAATTCAACATGGAGAAATGTAAGGTACTGCACTTAGGGCAGAAAAATAAAATGCACATATATAGGATGGGGGACACCTGGCTGAATGAAACTACGTGTGAAAGGGATCTAGGAGTCCAAGTAAACCACTAGTTGAACATGAGTCAACAGTGTGATGCGGCAGCTAAAAAGGCCAATGCAATTTTAGGCTGCATTAATAAAAGTATAGTGTCTAGATGAAGAGAAGTAATGGTGCCACTGTATTCTGCTCTGGTCAGGCCCCACCTGGAATATTGTGTCCAGTTCTGGGCACCACAATTCAAAAAGGATGTGGAGAAACTGGAGCGTGTCCAAAGGAGGGCGACTAAAATGGCGAAGGGTCTGGAAACCATGTCCTATGAGGAACGACTTAAGGAGCTGGGGATGTTTAGCCTGGAGAAAAGAAGGTTAAGAGGTGATGTGATAGCCCTGTTTAAATATTTGAAGGGATATCATATTGAGGATGGAACTGACTTGTTTTCTGCTGCTCCAGAGGCTAGGACCTGGAACAATGGATGCAAGCTACAGCAAAAGAGATTCCACCTCAACATTAGGAGGAACTTCCTGACAGTAAGGGCTGTTTGACAGTGGAATACACTCCCTTGGAGAGTGGTGGAGTCGCCCTCCTTGGAGGTCTTTAAGTAGAGGCTGGATGGCCATCTGTCAGGGATGCTTTGATTGTGATTTCCTGCATGGCAGGGGGTTGGACTGGATGACCCTTATGGTTTCTTCCAACTCTATGATTCCATGATTCTATGATCTTCCAGGAGGGCTTCTCCCAGCACTTTTTGAACCTAGGAGTTTTCTGATTTAAGAAAATGGCTGCTGGAGCCCTTCTGGAAATGGGGATGCACCCAGGATGCACCTGGGTGGCAGATTAGGTGGCCAAATCCATCTGATAACATCAGGATTCCGTCCAATTTAAGATGGCTAGAAGTAAGCCAGTTTAACAAGTGATGCAATAAGCTCCTAGGCTAGGAGACACTCTGTTCCCAGTGCCATCTAGTGCAGTCCTCACCCCCTAGAAATGCCCCTAAAGTGACCCAAGAAACCTCCAAAACATGGTAAAAATGCCCTCCATCCATGGCCTCTAGAACGCATTTGGGGGCAAAAAAATCAGTTGATTTTCTTTGTGGGGAGATGCAGAGGGTGGCCCTCCAATGTCTTTTGGGGAATTAATTCAGCTCCCTACCTTTCCACAATTTCCCACCACAATGTAAGGAGTTTAATTGTATGTTGACCTCTTACTCTGGACACAATGGCAATTTCCATGTTGGTGTGGTGGTGAATCAACTCTGGGTTTTAATCTGAATTTTAAATGCACTACCAAATATGCTAAACTAATTTAGGGTTATAGGGTCCTGTGCCTTGAATACCTTCTTCAGTGTTGAGACGAAAACCCAAAGCAGGTTCACCACCACTGCCCTAAAGTGGAAAGTACCAGCCCCGACTGTCCTCTCACATGGGATTTTCAGGATGTTGACTTATAGGCCTGTTACAGACTGCCAAAATAAAGCTGCTTCGGGTCTCTTTGGAAGTATGCTATTTAAATGATGCATGGGTCCTAAGAGTCCAGAGGTCGCGCCAAAGCCACACTCCATTCCTAAGCACTGGAGTGCAGCTTTGATGCAGCTTTCGGATTCTTAGGATGCATGCATCATTTAAATAGCATAGCTCCAAAGAGACCCGAAGCAGCTTTATTTTGGCAGTCTATAAGAGGCCATAGTTTTGCTCTTCCTGCTGTCATTTATAAATGCACACAAAGGACTCTGGTGTTTTGGAGAAATTAATAACTTACATTTCTGCCAATCAATTCATAAATTTCAACATGAAGTGTAACATGGGAGTAAGAGAATGGCCTGCTGTTAGATTGCTGGTCTACTGTTCGAATGGAGGCACAAATAATGTTAACCAACAAGGTCTAATTTACAGAGACATATAGATATTCGATAGCGTAAAGGTTTGTAGAGGTTATAGAGAAAGAAAGCATTGTGCTGAGTGTGCTTTAAAGCTATTGACTCCTCCACAGAATTACTACTGGTGTCAATGCCAAGTACCAAAAGTAATTTACTACTAGAGACATGCCACGAGCCACTACTACCCTGACTCAGCTACAACAGTTTATGTTGAAACAACTTAATCTGTTCAAAGTGATATCTTTATTGACCAACCAAAATGCACAATATACTTGTTGCAAGCTTTCAAAGCTCCATGGACTTCTTCATCAGGCAAGATGTTACAAACCAAACAAGAGAAGTAAAAAACAATTGGAGATGTTAGTCAGATGCCTGCATGTTGTTTCACTCCTTAGTAAAGATGGTATGCTGGGGAGGATATCTTTTGCAGGGAGGCTTCTCCTCCTTCTGGTCATGCAGGAATAGGGAGATTTTCAAAGTCCAGGACATTTAAAGTCCATTTGCATCTCAACACAGAGACTCTTTTGCAGTCCAATATGTCTCCATTCCAGTGAGGTCACAGGCATCTTTGTAGGCAGAGAACAATGGATTCCTCAAGAAGCCTGATGAAGAAGCCCATGGACCTTGGAAAGTTTGCAACAAGTATACTGTGCATTTCGGTTGGCCAATAAAGGTATCACTGGTGGATTTTGGTTTGTATTTTGGACACCCAAACAGTGACTTGCCACTATAGGTTTGGGTATAATATTTGAGACTGCCCATGAATTGAAACCAGGATTATAATAAAAGGTGGGGCCTTATGGGCTCAACCTGCCAACAGGGGCCAGACCTAAGCTATTTAAGCTGTCTTGCCCCCTCATTGGCCTCTTTTGCAAGATTGCATTCCAGATGAATTGGACATCAGTCACAACCAGTTTGTGTCGAGTAGTTTGACTTTTTGGAGGCCTGGGTCTTAGTCTTTCATGGTATTGTCTGGTCCCTTATCTCTTGATGTGACAGTTGGGCTTGGTGTTGGTGGTTTTTACATTAGTAGTTTACATTTATCCCTTTCTTCTAACCCTCTTCCCCTGGCACTTGTCTTGGTCTCCTTACTGTGTGTCCTGGTTGTGGTGTGGGCTTAGGGCTGGCGTTTGGTGGGATTTGTGTGCCCTTTTTTCTAGTTTTATGTCTATGGCCTTTCCCCCTCAGTTTGGGGCTTTTTGGCCTAGTGGTTGTTTTTCTAGGGCAGACATAGAGTGCTAGGGGCGTGTGGTTGCTTTATTTGGGCAGCGATGGTGGCCTGTGTGTGGGGAGGAGGGTGCGAGCATGCTTCTCACTCTGGGAGGCTTTGTGTGGCCCTATAGGGGCTCCTGTTCTTTCCCTACCCTTGTGCTCTGTGTAGGGGGTGCTTTATCACTCCTTCCCTGGTGCCTGTTATGTTTTTAAATGGCACGAGTGCACCTCACCTTTTGGACTGTGCAAGCGGGCCTCTCCTTTAGGACACCATCTTGTTGGGGCAGGGTGACACCGCCAGCGTCAGAGGGGCCATCTTATCTACTGGCAAGTGTGCCTTTTAGGCTCTGCAGGTGACATTTTTATTAAGGACATTTTTAGCTCCATCGTCCATTTTAGGTATGGACATGTTGCAGCAGCCATTTTGTTTAAGGGCATAGGCCCCTTTTCTGTGTCCCTGGAGCCATTTTATTTATGGGCAAATTACGGTGGCCATTTTGTTTTCCAGAATATTAAAATAAATAAGTAAATAAAATAAAATGAATAAAACACAGGTATTAATTATATTAACCCTTATAGTTCTGATTTGGTGTTGTTTTCTGGGGGCTTGCTTTCATGGGCCAATATGCTTTCTGTTGTATGGCTCTATCCTGAATTTGTGTGCTAAGCAGGGTCGACCTGGGAGTTTGTTGGATGGAGTTTGTTAGACTCATGTCTAAGTCTAGAAATTTTAGTCAAAAAGTTGACCCAAAAAACCTGGGTTGACTTATCCATGGGTCAATGTACATACTGTACTTTAACTCTCTCTCTCTCTCTCTCTCTATATATATATATATATATATATATATATGGGCCATCCTCTTTCTCTAAATAGAGTGGTAAAAGGCAAGAGCTTAGTTCAACCTGGGAACTCCAAAAAGAAGCATGGATCCCATCTACTCTCTCATCCATCCAGTCTTTAGGATGAGCACAAACAGTTATGCATGGCAGAATTTTCTAAGTTCTTTGGCATCATTTTCCTTTGCATCGTTCTTTACATCCTTTGTTACATGCCCCTAAGTTCTACCCTCTACTGATCCACGGGTCATATCAAAATCCATAATTTTGACTCTAAAATCTGCCATCGACTTATATATGAGGTTGACTTATAGTCGAGCATATAAGGTATATATTTGTTCGTATGCAATAAATATATATGGTCTTGCTTACTCCAAAAAGGGCAAAGGAAAGGCGCCAGCTGACAAAACGCCTGCAAAGAGGCCACCGCCACAGTCATCTGATTCATCTGAGGAGGATAATGAGGTTTTGGCAAGGGTGGCTATCCTGGCCAAACTGGACAAGTTCGAGAGACGTCATGCCAACACTCAGAAGGTCAAGCGTAAGGAGGCTATGGGTTTGAATGACAGTGTGTTTAGTGCTATGGTTTTCTCCCGTCTAGATGATATCGATAGGGCTTTACAAGCCTGGACAAGTGAGGATCGTGATACTGAGCCGGCTCTTGGATCATCGGAGCCACCAGATTCCGGTTGTGGCCGAGCCATCAGGTATGGCTCATCCTTCAGGTTATATCCAACAGCCTGGTTATGGACAGTGGGGATATGCATGGCCCTGGGCAGTTTGGAGCCAGGCTTGGGGCCATGCACCTGCTTATGTTCACTCACAAGGGCCAATGGTGACAACTTCCCTGGTCCCTCCTGTGCAGGTGGTTGATTTGCCCCTCCTGTTCTGGTTACTTCTGTTCCCAGTGCTGCAACTGTTCAGGCTACTCCTTCACCTATGGCCATTCAGGCCAATGTGTCGGCCCCTGTTAATGTGCCCACATTGCCCCTGGATCAGTATTCATCACTAATGGCTGAGTATACGCACTAACAGTCTATTCCCGAGGGTGAGCTAGATTCAGTTTTGGGAGAGCACCTCACTCCTGCTACTGTTGAAAAAATTCTCAAAGATGATTTTGTGGACGTGTTCTCACTTTACAAAGAGGTTGAAAAAAAGGATTGGGAGAACATGGATAAAAAAGAACGGGATAAAGTCTGTAAGAGAAAGATAGATAGGGCATGGAGAAATTGACTTGCTGGGATGTTCATTTATTCAGGGGTCATTGCCAGGTCACAGCCAGCAAGAGGCTATGCTGTCATTCGCTATATGGATATCATTCATAGGGCATATGCCGACTTCGCAGGTTCTGCTTGGCTTCAGTATGATGAAGCTTTCAGAATGAAGGTGGCTAGGACACCGTCACTGCGCTTGGATCAGGTTCATCCACAATTGTGGATGCAATTAATGACCCCAGCGCGGCCCATTCCAGGGGAAAGGGCCCATAGTAGGCATATCGTTAATAAGGCCCAGACTTCTTCTGTTGCTAAAAGCCAATTCACCTTGTCTGAGCAAATTCAGGGGTGAAACAGATGGGCAGGGAAAAGTGGCTTGAAGCTGCCTTTCTGAAGCCACATTGAAACCCCACCAACCGCACCAGCAGCTCCCAAGGCAGCAGGAGTGCTAATGTCATGACCACACGATATGGCTTCAAGCAAGGAAGAAGCAGGGAAAAATGCTTCTTTTTGAAACAGCTTTTCTCTGCATAAGGCACCTAGAGGGCACTTTCCTGCTGTCTTCAAGACATGTGTCATCTAAATGCCACACCTTCAAGTCAGCCTGAAAGCACCTCTTTTTGCCTGTCTGTTCAGCCCCTCAGATATGTTGGGATTTTGGCATGCACGGCACATGTAATCGGCAAGCGTGCAAGTTTAAACACGAGTGCTCAATCTGTAAGGGGTCGCACTCCTTTTGCCATTGTCTGAAAGTCATCAACCACCTTTATAGATTTCTCAAGTAAAAAAGGAGGGCCAAAGGACTTCTTATTATTAAAAAAAAAAATTGAAATCTGTGTGTGGGGCAGAAGACATTGTTAGAGACAAGATTCTTAAGGAAGTTAGGGAAGGTCAGGTTGTCGGCCCTTTTTCTTCCCCTCCTGTACCAAATTTCAGGGTGTCACCTCTGGGGATTATTCCAAAAAAAGCACCTGGAGAATTCAGGTTGGTTCACCATCTTTCATTTCCCCGGGGTGGGTCAGTTAATGATGCTATACCCTCCGAACTCTGTACTGTTAAGTACATGTCTTTTGATGCTGCTCTGGCCATGGTACGCAGCAAGGGTATAGCTGTGGAGCTTGCCAAATGTGATATTAAGTCTGCATTTCAGTTGCTTCCTGTTTATCCCCTTGATTTTGAGCTTCTGGGGTTTTCTTCTGAGGGAAAATTCTATACGATCAGAGCACTCCCAATGGGCTGCTCCATCTCCTGCCTGCTCGGCCTTTGAAACTTTTATCACATTCTTAGAATGGGCTATTAAATGGCAATCTGGATTACATGATGTTGTCCATTATTTGGATGATTTTTTATTTGCTGGATGAGCTGTAACAGGGCAGTGTACTTTTCTCATGCAGCCATTTGCCCTGCTCACAGAAAACTTGGGGATGCCATTGGCTCACGAAAAGACAGAGGGTCCGACCACTTGCATTAAATATTTAGGGATTGAAACTGATACGGTACAACAGTGCTCCAGAGTACCCTTTGACAAGTTGTCACAAATTAAAGATTGCTTAGTTGCATTTTTGCATGCACAGAAGGCCACCCTTAATGAATTCCAACAGCTGATTGGACATCTTAATTTTGCTTGCAGAGTGGTAGCCTCTGGTAGGGCCTTTTTGAGACACCTCTGTATGGCTACAGTGAGGATAAAACTTCCCCACCATAGGGTCAGGATTATGACAGACATGAAGGTAGATTTGAGGGTCTGGCTTACCTTTTTGGATTCTTTTAATGGTGTTTCCTTCTGGTGTGAGGGTCTTCAGGGGGCCTTGCAAGTGAGTTCTGACGCTGCAGGTTCCTTGGGTTTTGGCTTTTATTTTAATGGTCATTGGTGTGCACACTCATGGCCCGCAGATTGGAAGCTGTCAGGGGTGACTACCAACTTAACCTTTTTAGAATTTTTTCCTATTGTGGCGGTACACATTTGGGTGGAACAGTTTTCTAACTCTTCCATCCATTTTTGGAATGACAATGCTTCAACAGTCCAGGTGATTAATGATATGACATCTAGGTCCCCTTTAGTAATGAATTTGGTTAGGGTTTTTGTACTTAAATGCCTACATCATAACATCCTTTTCACGGCTTTCCACATTCCCGGTATAGAAAATGACATCGCCGACGCCCTTTACCGATTTCAGATGAAGCGTTTCAGGCAGCTAGCCCCGGAAGCAGATATCAGCCCGGTTATGATGCTGGAGCACCTGTGGAGTCTTTGAGGGGTGAGGTCAAAAGGGTCATAAATACTTCACTCTTTTCTAGAACTCAGGCTTGTTGTAAGAAGGCTTGTATTGAATTTGATCAAATTTGGCTAGACAATGGTCTTAGTCCCTTATGGCCTATTCCAGTTGACCATTGTCTGCAGTTTTGTGTAAATTTGCACCACAAAGGCCTCGCTCCGCAGTCCATTCATAATAAGTTAGCTGCCTTAGCTTTTTCAGCCAAGTCTAGAAGCCTTCCTGACAAAACTTCAGCCTTGGAGTGAGGAGGACAACTGATGACTGGGTGCATATGCGTGGATCTATGTCCGATTCACGTGCACCTATTTCTCCACAGATTTTACTAGGTTTATGGCAGCAATGGGATTTGCTTTATATATCTCATTTTGAAGCTGTACTCTTTCACGCAGCAGCCCTGACTGCATTCATCTGGGCTTTACGTGTCAGCAAATTGGTGGCTACATCTAAAAGGGATAATTCCAATAGGGCTTTGCTGTTTTCTGATTTGGTATTGACGAGCCATTCGGCTGTCCTCTGCATTCATATGTCTAAGGCTGATCGGGAAGTAAAGGGCTCAGTGATTTTGCTTGGACAGTGTTCTGTACAAGAACTCTGTCCAATGCGGGCATTACAAAAATATACTGCCCTTCGCGGTGAGTCATCTGGCCCCCTTTTCTGTCACTGTGATTTGACTCCTTTAACCAAATTTCAGTTTTGGGCGATGGCCTCAAGGGCTCTTGCTAATTTGGGACTCAAGGGCATGCAAGTCACTACTCAATGATTTCGTATTAGAGCAGCTTCCACTGCAGCCGCTATGGGTTTTGAGCCACCAATGATCCAACGTATTGGTCGTTGGAAGTCAGTTGCCTACAAGAGATATGTGCGAAAAGTTGGTATTTAATTCCTGTTACTAATATCTGTTTCTGTTAGTTCACAGATGTTCTTCAAGGGTGAGGGTCCTGATTTGTGGTCACAGTATGGTTTACTGGGCCGCTCATCAAGCTCATGCCAGCCATTTTGGGCTGCATCTTTGCCTGGGAAACAGGGTGAGTTTCAAGAGGCTGGGCAAGCGAGGCCTACGTTGGAGTGGCCATTGTGTTTGATCACAATGGACCCAATCCTGATGTAGTTGTTATTCACCTTGGAGGTAACGATCTTGGCCTGATGAAGGGCAAGGCCCTTATTTGGCAAGCTTGGAAAAATTTTGATGTTATCAAGAAGAGATGGCCTGGGGTGGTCATAGTGTGGTCAGAAATTTTACCTCGTATAGTATCGCGAGGTGAGGAGAAACCACATAAATTGGATGTAGCTAGAAACAGGGTCAATAGAGAAATACAGCATAAAATGTGAAGGTCCAACGGCCATGTGATTAGTCATCCCACTATTGTTTTCTGTAGACCCGAATTATACCGTGCAGATGGGGTTCACCTGTCAGAGCTAGATAATGAATTGTTTCTGGATGATATTCAGCTGGGAGTGAAGGCTGTGTTAGATGGGGGAAAGGAATGAAGCCAACGCTTGTCCCTTATCTGTGGCCTAAATAGGGTGGGGGAACAATCAGTGTGCTCCCAGGCACCCCATTGAGGTGAAAGGCCTTGATCAGGGTAGTCTTTACATGTCAAGGGCCATGGAGGCTGCTCGTGAAACAGCCTTTGGGGAAGATATGGGGTTTCCCCCCTCTCTTACAAACTCTAGGGAGTTTGGGAGAGCATGCCTCCTATCCACCTCCCTATGACTAACTGAGGATACAATCAGAGGATTCAGTTGCCCTCAGAGTCTGATATTTTCGCCCTATGGGAAGGCTGAAGAGGTAGTCTAGGTAAAGACACCTAGATTTCACCCTCAGTTG
>NC_056524.1:191255770-191278647 GCF_019175285.1 Sceloporus undulatus
AAGTCTCGAAAGTTTACAGTTATCAGTTGGGGCTTAAATAGGTTTTAGGTCTTATAAAGGCCCATTTATTTAGATCCAATTTACATGTCTGGCCTCTTTATTTCATGACGGGGGATCAAGTTAAAAGGCCAACACAGCTACCACTGAATGTTTTCTGTATTGTGAGATACTGCATTGTAGCTGTAACAGGGGAACCATGAAGAGTAGCCTGAGAACTGAGACTTCAACCAAAGTAAACAATTCGTTTCTCCTTAAATTTGGACTAGATTTGCATGTTTTACACCACCAAATGCTCCTGATGCATTTTGAGGAATCCATTGTTCTCTGCCTACAAAGAGGCCTGGAATGGAGACATATTGGATGTCCATTCACTGGAATGGAGACATATTAGATTGCAAAAGAGGGGACCCTGTTGATGGCATGCCCATAAGTTAGGCTTATTGTGAGAGAAAATAGCACTGTGGGGTTCCCTTGTTTCATTATAAAAGAAGTTAATGCTTGTGCTAAATTGACATGGGGGGCATGTTTTATGTTTGCCTTCTGTCAAACAACCACTTCCCTCACAGACACAGACAAATATTAGCACATGTGTGCACACTATACTTTTACAGGCATTTGAAAAGAGTGCAAAATGATTCATAAAAAAAACTGTGTGTCAGAAGATGAAGAAATGCTTCATTGCTTCTGAGGAAAGTAAATTGATGATCCCTTCCACTGAGTTGGATTTTTCATGAATGTTTATGTGTCACCCACAAAACTATGACAATTTTAGCAGCAAAAATTGGGCCTCAGGAGAACTCAGTGCAACCTTAGTTAAGTATTTAAGGCCATGTGATTCTTGGATAAAATGCATATCACAAAACTGGTAAGAGAGTTAACAGGAATTGTGGTTTTATTGGACAAGGCCCATCAGCCAGCTTAGGGCCATACAGCTAGCTGTATGATAAGCAAGATGGGAAGAGGTATTAATGAAGAAAAATACACAAGCTGGAGGAGGATGCAGGGGTTTGCTTTTGCCTGAGGCTACTGGGAAGGGAAAGCTTCTGCTGCCCTCTGTCCTCTCCCTTCTTGCTGAGCAGAGGTCAATTTTTTTAAGGAATTCCTGTTGTTGCTGTGGGGAGAGACCATGACTACAATTGTGAGTAGCAAAGTGATCAGAGCTTGGAAAGTTTATCTTTTGAATAGCAACTCTTGGTTGTGCTGGTTGGCATTATAGCTCAAAAATAACATTCCCAAGCACTGAAAGTAATTGTGAACAAAATTTTACCTTTTACAAAACAGATTTCAATCCTGTTGTTTCTGCTACACAATGAAGAAAATAGAAACAGCAGACAGCAGAGACGTTGGGTAAAAGTTAAAAAAAAAGAATGTAAAAGAAAGCTTTGGATTGCTTTGCCTATTTGCAGTTGACGTGTAGTACTCTCTTCATGTCAGTTAGTCTATCATCATCCAATGATAACAGTATTAAATCTGACTCCATGAATAATTTGATATATCTAGTGCCTGATAGGGAAAGCTATGAACTGCAGTTATTGCACAGAGTGCATAATAATGTAGCAGAGAATTAGAATGGTATTCCCAAGGTGTTTCCAAGTATTTTATGGAGAAGTGAGTTAATAAATATTAGTGATTTAGAGACTAAGTAGGGGAAAGGAGTGGCCATCATATACTTCTCAATAATTTGCAGAACAACTTGGGGATTAGAAGCAGTTGTGCTGAGAAAACAAAAAGCTGGATATATCTCTTGCTCTTATCACAAAGAACCTTCTGGAAAGATTAAAAGGGATCATGACACAGCTGCTAGTTCTGAGACTTGTTCAAGTGTTGCATTAGCATTTCATTGGCATAAAAGTGATCAGCTCTATTAAATAAAGTTAACAGTGAAGTCCTATGCATGTTTACATGGATGTAAGTGCTGTAGAGTTCAATGTATCTTACACATAGGTGTGGGCATGGGACTGCAACAAAAACCTGATACATGTTATTTAAAAGTCTAGCTGCTAATCAGTGATAGACAGCAATGGACAACTGTGACATTGTGGAAACAGATGCGTTGTCTCACAATTTTCTTTTCATCTACTCCTATTCCTATTACTCATGGTTCAGTCAGCTTTTAATGGGATTTCCAGGATGTAGACCTATATCGTTGTCCATCTACAACTCAGAGAAGCATCTGAAATCATAGAGAAATTAGTAACCCACAAATCTGCATCTCATTTTATAAATTTTATAAATTTCACCAGGGAGTGTGAAATGGGAGTAGAGAAGTAATGTCTGCTGTTAAAACTGACACAGGGATAATCAGGTCTAATTAGAAGAAACACATAAATGTTTGATAAGATACAGGTCTACAGAGGTTAAAGGGAGGATGGGCATAGTGATAGTAACCTAAACATATTTAAAGAGACTTAATTCTTCCACAGAATCATTACAAATGACATTACCAATTACTAAAAAAAGGACTAGGTACCTGCCACCATTTCTCAGGCTAAATGTGGAGGACCGGCAATTTCACATTACGGCACATCTATATTAAGGCATTTGATATTGCTGCTGATTGGGCCCTAATCATGCCAGATTCAGGATAGGTAAATGTCATGCGTTTGGGAAATGTGTGTCCTGATCAGCACACATTTGGAAGAGGGAGGTCAGGTTTTTCCCCCGTGTGTACTATGACTCTGGAGGCCAGGATTTGACTCTCAGCTCGGCCCTGAAACCCACTGGGTGACCTGGAGCAAGTCACATGTTCTCAGCCTCAGAGAAAGGCAATGGCAAACCTCCTCTGAACAAATCTTGCCAAAACAAACAAACAAACAAAAACAACCCATGATAGAGTCACCTTAAGATCACCATAAGTCAGAAAGGACTTGAAGGTATATAACAAGACTTGGCTGAAGTTTCCTGGAGTCAGTTGTAGATACAGAAATAACCCACTTAAAACAAATGCTATTTTAAATGCTGCTGGTTTGTTAAAAGTATTTTTTACCATTCTTTTGTCCATTTTCGGTCATTTTTAGTTTTAAATGTTTAGTTTTCTAAGCCACATGGAAACCTTGCTTGTCCTTAGGCATCTTACTATGTTGAGAGCACTGTTTTGTTTTGAACTGAAAAAAGACTTTACTTAAAAAATAACCAATGTTGTCATGTATTGTGGACCACATGATGTGTAGCTCATCACTCACTTTCATGATTAACATTGCCCTTTATTTTATTTACATCAAATAATGGAAAAGCAATTAGGTTTTTGGCATGCCATGAGTTAGGCTTATTGTGAGAGAAAGCAGCACTGTAGGGTTCCCTTGTTTCATTATAAAAGAAGTTAATGCTTGTGATGAATTGACATGGGGGCCATATTTTACTACAGTTAGCCTTCTGTCAAACAACCTCTCCCCTCACAAACACAGACACAGATAACATATAAGCACATGCACACATGCTATTCTTTTACAGGCATTCAAAAGAGTGCAAAATGATTCATAAAAAACTGTGTGTCAGAGGAAGAAGAAATACTTCATTGCTACTAAGGAAAGTAAATTGATGATCCCTTCCACTGAGTTGGGTTTTTCATGAATGTTTATATGTCACCCACAAAACTATGACAATTTTAGCAGCAAAAATTGGGCCTCAGGAGAACTCAGTGCAACATTAGTTAAGGTATTCAAGGGCATGTAGTTCTTGGATAAAATGCATAGCACAAAACTGGTAAGAGAGTTAATAGTAATTGTGGTTTTATTGGACAAGACCCATCAGCCATCTTAGGACCATACAGCTAACTGTATGATAAGCAATAAGCAGCTTGTACTGACTGCGAGTCAAATAAATTGATCAAGTGAAGAGCAAGCAAATATTTAGAGTAGACTTGATCAATAAGTAGCTGGCTTTTTCAAAGAATGTGTTATCATAACAGAATACCCAGGCCAAGCCTGTTTGTGTAAAATAGCATATCCAGAGATGCTTGAGGTGTAACAAAACAAATGTAGAATACCTTGCTAGAGATAAAATTATTGACTCTAGCATGTGAGGCTATAGGTTATTGGGATGTAATGAAATCTCATTTGCTAGCTTCAGAGCTTGAACACTGCTGCCGATCACCATACTACCTCATTGTGAAATTACATCTTCAGTAACATGTCTGTTTCTCGACTAGGTTCTGTCAATGATTGTGACTTTTTCCCCAGCTCTCCCAATTCACAACTGCAATAGCACTTTAGTTCTTTAGATTTCTATGCTGCTTCATAGTGAATTAAGCACTCTAAAAGCAGTTTACAATGTGTTAGCCAACTTTCCTGGTGTCATACATCCTTTAGCTCAAACATTTCCTTTAACAGGCTGATCACAAACTTTGTCTTTACTAAGTTTTCTGTTGTCTGATAAACAGTGAATTCTGCACTCTTTCATAAAGAAAATCAATGGGCTTCATGTGGTATAGCTAGCAGGCTTGATGTCTTGTTTGCTGTGCAAAATCTGTGATAGGCTATTTTATATTTCTTGGTAGCAGTAAAAAGAAAATTTACAGTCCACCAAAACTGCATTACTCCTTAGGAAAGATGTAGTAGAAGATAATGATGTAAGGATGTGTTTTAATCAAAGAGTTTATGGTGGCTGGGGCATATATAAAAGGAAGTCTCTTGAATACAGTATAAAGACTGATGGGGTAATGTGATACTATGTATCTTGCTGTTGTGCCATCTTTGTTAGATCCAGACAAGGGTGTAGTTTATAGGGAGAGAAAAATTAGGGCACTGTATTCTTCAGTCTGCTATGCATTTAGTTTATGAATCCAAAGTCACTTGCAGTCTATAAATCTGAATGACCAAGGGAAGACCGACTCCAATTAAGTGATAGATGTACCTGTACCAACCACCTCACAACCAGAGGCCCTTTCACAGTACACAATTACAGCACTATGATTCCACTTTAAATACTATGGCTCCTATGGCATCCTAGATTTTCACTTTTAGAGGGGCACACAGATTACTTAGCCAGACACCTCTAGTGGCTCACCAAACTATTTTAGCAATTTTGATATGTGGGCTGTCAAGTGTTTATAAAGAAATAACAAGGATTTTTCACAAATAAACCAAAATAATTAATAAGTAGTTGATTATTAAACTGGATGGTAATGATTACATCTTGGATTTATCAGTGACAAACAAAACTGATGGGTCTTATTTCCAAATTTCAGAAACCTATATTACTCTATGCATTTTTTGCTGCCTAGTGACATATTTAGAGACACAGGTAAAGCAACTGGCCGAGCTTTTCTGGTGAAACAAATAGTCAGTTTCTCTATAAATGCTGTCTTTTTCACTGGAAACAAAAAAAGCTACTTAGAATGTACATCTGAGCTGTTTGTTATTATTACAACATAATCCAGAGTCTTCCAACCACTAAGGATTATTTCTATTGATATCCTCTTCCCTCACACTTGTTGCCATGTCAGATTCACTTCAGTAAGCAAACATCTCTGAGCACTTTTCATTGTCTTGCCCTCAGGCAAAATGGTCACACAAAGAATCATTGAGATTGATCTCAAGTCGTATGTGATGATAGCTTGTTTAAGATGGCTGCTTGTTATCTTACTGACTCAGCTCAAGCCTTGAACTCTTATGTGGAATCAGAACTCCTCAGCTGCAATCGGAGGATACTTGGACTGGAAACTACAGAAAATGGTTGGTTTATTAAAGGATTTCTTTATAGCCACAACATAGGATAACTTGAATATAATTCAGCTGTAGGTTAAAAGTGCAGACACCTATTTTTGGCAGTGATGCTTTCAAATGTATCTGCAGATTTTTCACCTATGGCATACACAAACAAAACTCTGCCTTTCCCATTTACTATACATGTTTTATTTTATCTTCGTAAATTGCCTCTGCATCTGAAAACATAATTTGTATCCTCCCAATATAACATTCTGACTGTGAGTGCATATATGACGATGAGGGCTACTGTAATCAGAAATTTACATCTACATTGGTCATCCAGAGCTTTATCATTGGTCTCTTGCATGCCTAAACTACGGACTGATCTCTTCTTTAACTTCATTGGAGATCACAGCTTGATGTACATGATGGGCTGAGTAGATTGCAGACAATGGATGAATCTGAACTGCAGAATTAATCTGATTTGACACCACTTTTACTGCCCAGGCTCCATGCCATGAAATTCTGGGAGTTATAGTTTGTTGAGCTCTGGTGCCTCAACAAACTATGGCAGGGTACAGACCGCCAGAAAGAGATGCCAGGGTGGCACCTCTCTTTGCTGTGCAGGAGCGCCACAGCATACAAATTGCGCGGCGTTGCTGCATAGCAGAAAAGGCTCCTTTTTGTAGCGCCGCAAAGCACCAGAGACAGCGTGGCTACGTCACAGCTGCGCAGCCCCATTTGAAGGTGGCACAGCTGCGACGTCATCGTTACGCGCGCTGTCTGTATGGCGCTGCGTAACGGCGGCGTGTGCACGAGGTGCTAGGGTTGCAGAGCGTGTGCATGCAACCCTAGCATGTCATGGACACGCTGCAAAGGGCCCATCTGTACAGGGCCTATAACCCCCAGAATAAGCCTATTTCTGCAGTGCTGACCCAGCCTATGTCAGCACATGGCTTTGGGGACAGTTTCCATTTCTATACGTTCATTCTCACAGGGCCCACAGCTGATTCTCCAGAAAGCCCTAGAACTATTCAATATTAGGGCATCATGGTAAATTAAAATGGCAGCTAGACCATTAGGAGTACTACTGCTACTTTTTACACCATCTGACCAGGTAAGTCTGCCAAGACCCACCAATGGAAGAAGGCTCATCCCTAGGTGATTCTGGCCAGTGTCCCCTCAAATCTGGAAGTGGCTCTAGTGTAGGCAGCCTCCCTCTCCACTGAAATGAATTGTAACCATTTCCCATGGATCTAAATTTGATTGTGTAGGGTACTAACCAAAGCACTAGCACCCATCTGATCTTCAAAGCTAATCAGGATCAGTCCTAGTTAGTTGCTGAATGGAGACTGCCATCACTCCCAGGTGCTGTAGGCTATTTCCAAGAAAGGAACTGGCAAAAGCTACATATAGATTCCCCATACTTGGAGTATTCTGTATTTGTACAGTCCCGGCCATGATGAGTTTGCCCACTGCTTTTGTGCTATGATATTGTGTGATTTTAATATAAATGTGTTGATTTTAATGTTTGAATTTTAATCTTAGAACAGTTTAATTCCTTTTTAAGGGGGGGTTGTATATATTTGTATTATTGTTATCTCTGTACATCTGTATTATTTTGATTGTTGGAAGACGCTTTGATTGTTTCTTACAAATATGCGGGATATAAATAAAAGTTTTATTTTATTTATTTATTAAAACCACCTCTGAGTACTTTGTCTAAGAAAACCTTGTGAAATTCATGAGCTTGCCATACATTGAAAGGGGACATGAAGGCACATACACATAGAGTACTAACTAGAGTAGAGCATACGTAGATGGTATTTAGATGTTCATCAATAGCCTTCGATGTACTACTTTATTCAGTGGGCATGAAGAAACAACCGCTGTACATTTGACGTTGCACAACGGGACAACAAGCAGAACATTGTCAGATACACAGTTGGTTGCAGAATGTCCGTATTCAGCAGAAGGTTGGTGCAATGCATTTCACTATGTGAGTGTCGGCTTGCACTGTGCAGGTACACTGGCAGATCTTGGCTACTGTTTTTCTAAACTTGTTTTTGGTGGATTAATATATTATGTAATATTCCCAAAGCAGCCACAGTAACCATTTGCTCTAACCCAACAGTTTCCAACCTTTGTTGGGCCGCGACCCCCTTTGGGGAGGAAAGTCCCGCCCTTGGCCCCCCTGATAGGTTGGGAGGCCAGAAAGGGGCGGGACTTCCAGCCACCTACAAGCCCCAGCAGGCTTTGCGTCCAGAAGTCCCGCCCCTTCCCAGCCTCCCAACCAATTAGGGAGGCCGCCAGGGGAGAAGGAGTGGGACTTACGGCCACAAAGCCTGCTGGGGCTTGCAGTCCCATCCCCTTCTCCCTGTGGTTGCCTGGCAGCTGCGGGGAGAAGAGGAGGAGGCAGCCCCGACCATCCCTTCTCCCCACGGCTGTCTGGCAGCCGCAGGAAGGGTGGGAGGGAAGGAGGAGGAGGACCCCCCTTTCCTTCCTCCCCGCGGCTGTCTGGTAGCCGTGGGAAGGGAGGGAAGGAGGCGACCCCCGCCCTCTTTCCTTCCTCCCCGTGGCTGTCTGGCAGCCGCGGGAAGGGAGGCAAGGAGGAGGAGGCAACCCCGCCCCATCCCCTTCTCCTTGCGAGTGCCTGTGCCAGGGCCAGCACTCGCAAGGAGAAGGGAAAGAGGAGGGAGCCCCTCCGCCTTTCCCCGCGCGGTGCCTGCTCCAGCGCTGGCACCCGCGGAGAAAAGGGAAGGTGGAGGTGGGGGATTCCCAATCTGGCGACCCCCGCGAAAGGGTCATGTGACCCCCAAAGGGGTCACGACCCCCAGATTGGGAACCCCTGCTCTAACCAAACAAGATAAAAGATGTATTATTTGCCCTCAGACCTAGACAGGCTGTGAAGAGTTTGAAGAAGCCAGAGTGAAAAAGTGAGTTCATGGTTGTATCTATGCAACACCATTATAACACTGGAACGTGTCCAGAGAATGGCAGCCAAAATGAGGAAAGGTCTGAAAACCATGCCCTATGAGGAGCAGCTTAAGGAACTGGGTATGCTTAGCTTGGAGAAGAGAAGGTTAAGGTGTGACATGATAGCCATGTTTATGTATTTGAAGGGATGTCATACTGAGGATAGAGCAATCTTGTTTTCAGCTTCTCCAGAGACTAGAACACAAAGCAATGGATTAAAACTACAGGAAAAGAAATTCTACCTCAATATTTCAAAGAACTTCCATATTGTAATAGCTGTTTGACAGTGGAACTGCCTCAGAGAGTGATGGAATCTCCTCCTTTGGATGTTCTTAAACAGAGGCTGGATGGCCATCTGTTGGGAGTGCTTTGGTTGTGTATTTCTGCATGGCATGGGGTTGGACTGGATATTCCTTGTGGTCTCTTCCCACTCTGTGATTCTAATACTTTGATCCCACTTTAACTGCCATGGCCCCAACCTCTGAAGTCCAGGGTATTGTTAAGGTACCCAGAATTCTCTAGTACTACATCTCTGGCACAGAATTCTTAGTACTTCTGAAAACTACAATTCCCAGGATTCTATAGGATGGAGCCATGACAGTTAAAGTGAGATCAATGTGCTACAGTTGTATAGTGTGGATATGTCCAGTGACAAGTATTTCAAAAAAGAGTGTGCTGTGATCAGTTCCAGAAGACAAAAAGTTCTGGTGGTAGAAAAAAATAAAGGAGGAAGTATATGTCAGGAAATGGGGGATTTAAAGTTGATTTTACATATGGAAGAGTAGTGCAGAAGAGCAAGAAGCCAAAAAAATCAGAAAGAAGAGTAGGAAAGTAAATACTGCAACTAAATAAGATAAAATGAATTGGAGAGAGAGGAGAAAGGGGTTTTGATTATCCATAGAGAATCATCAATAGATAGGCATACAACAGAAAAAGAATAGTCTGAAATGAAGAAACTTATTATGACATACATTTTTGTAGATTGTGGGTTTGGACCCTAGTCCATGAAAGTTCATACCTTATTATATATGTTATTCTTTTAGGTGCCAAAAAAGTCATTGTCATTTTTACTGCCTCTAGCTAGCATAACTACCACTAGAGAATGAGGGGAAGGAAGTAATGTAATTATTATTATCAGTGGACTGGATTGTGAGCTGAAAGGAAGGAAAACTTAACAAGAGCTTCATTTGAATTAAAAGAGGGGAGGGGGAAAGGGCACATTTTATAGACGTCATAAAGCAAAAAGCAGCATGACAGCAATTGAATAAATGTGTGGAGGGAAAGAAACAAGAATTAAAGACTGCACAAAAGGTGGAACAAACAATGGGATATCTAGTAGAAGAGAAAATGAGGGCCTAACATATCTGCCCTATTCACATATAAAGCAGAATGTTGATTTAACCTTTACATAAAAGGAGCACATGGTGCAAGAAAACAAACCTGTTTCTCAACCCTGCCTTACCTTAGTCTATGCTCCACTGCTTCAAATGGTTTTCCATCAGGCTAGTTCCAATACTAGAAGTGAACTGGAGGAATAAAACTTATTTAAAGCAATGGACAATAATCTCAGGCCCTGGAACTGGATGTGGCCCTCTAGGGTCCCAGTCTGGCCCTATGGGATTCCCCCAAATATCCAGCACCCCTTTTATAGAATCATAGCATTGGAAGAGGCCACAAGGGCCATCCAGTCCAACCCCTCTGCCATGCAGGAATTCAAAGCACTCCCAACAGATGGCTATCCAACCTCTGTTTAATGTCCTCCAAAGATGGAGACTCCACTACACTCTGAAGGAGTGTGTTCTACTGTCAAACAGCCCTTACTGTCAGGAAGTTCTTTCTAATGTTTAGGAGGAATCTCTTTTCCTATAGCCTGCATCCATTGTTTCAGGTTCTATATCCTCAATATGACATCCCTTCAAATATTTAAACAAAGCTATTATATCACTGATTGTTTAGATCATGAAAAGCTATGGAATGCACTCAAAGACATGGGCGTGCCACTATATCTGATAGTCCTGAGGAGGAATCTGTACCAAAGACAGGAGGCCACTGTCAGAACAGAATTTGGGGAAACAGTAGGAAAAGGGGTCAGATAAGGGTGCATCCTAGCACTTTACTTGTTTAACTTATATGCTGAAAACAACATGAGAAAAGCAGAATTAGAATCAGAAAAAGGAGGAGTGAAGATAAGAGGAAGCAACATTAACAACCTAAGCTATGCAGACAACACCATAATATTAGCAGAAGGCATTCAGGAATTGGAACAGTTAATGAGAAAGGTCAGAGATGAAAGTGCAAAGGCAGGTCTGATGCTGAACATAAAGAAAACAAAAACAATGACCACAGAAGAAATACAAAAATTCAATCTAGACAAAGAGGAAATTGAAATAGTTAAAAGACTTCCCATATCTAGGATCAGACATTGACCAGAATTGAGATTGCAGTCAAGAAATAAGAAGAAGACTAGAAATGGGAAGGGCAGCTATGAAAGTACTGGAAAAGATACTGAAGAGCAAAGACATACAATTGAGCACTAAAGTCAGAATCATTCAGGCCATTGTATGTATTCCCAGTATACGGATGGGAGAGCTGGACAGTGAAGGAAGCAGACAGAAAGAAAATCAATTCATTTGAAATGTGGTGCTGGAGAAGAGTACTTAGGACACGATGGATAGCCAGGAAGACAAACAAATGGGTTCTTGAACAGATCAGACCATAGCTCTCCTTGGAAGCAAAGATGATCAAGTTGAGACTTTGGCCACATCATGAGAAGGCACGGATCATTAGAAAAAACAATCATGCTAGGAAAGGTAGAAGGGTAGAAGAAAGAGAGGAAGACCACAAACCAGATAGATAGACTTGATTGCAGGGGTTATGGGCAAGGGCTTGTAGGATCTGGGCAGGGCAGTGGAGGACAGGGATTCTTGGAGATGTCTCATCCACGGGGTCACCATGAGGGAAACTCACAACAACAATTATATCTCCTCTTAACATACCCAGCTCCCTAAGTCTCTCCTCATAGGGCATTTTTTTCCAGACCCTTCACCATTTTGGTTCCAGACCCTTCACCTCTTCTGGATATGCTCCAGCTTGTCAGCATCCTTGACAAGAATGTCAAGGAGCTCTGGTGGCGCAGTAGGAGCCCTGGTGGCGCAGTGGTTAAATGCCTGTACTGCAGCCATTCACTTGAAACCACAAGGTTGCGAGTTCAAGACCAGCAAAAGGGCCCAAGCTCGACTCAGGCTTGCATCCTTCCGAGGTCGCTAAAATGAGTACCCAGACTGTTGGGGGCAAATTAGCTTACTTGCTAATTAGCTTACTTGCTGTTCACCGCTATGATCTTGAATAGCGGATATAAATTACAAATTATCTTATTTAGTATTATTATTATTATTAAGAAAGAAGGGAGATAGGTGTTGCTAGGCCATGAGATAAAAAAGGAAGGATGCTTTTCAAGTGCACAATGTGAAGGGAGGGAGGGACAGTGAGGTGAGGGAGTGAGCAGAAAGCAAAGAGGGAAAGGTACAGTTGCAGGATACATAGAACAAGAGAGGTGGGCATGAGGCAAGTCAAAGTACAAGGAAAGGAGCTGTGGCATCACAAGGTGAGGGATGGAGGTAGGAGAGGCAGCAGCAGAGTGCAAAGAATATGAAAGTGGGCACGGAAGTGGCATAAGGTTAGTCCAGGGAAGAGGACAAATTGAAGCCAACTGAGGAATGAAGCAAAGGAGAAAATTAAATTAGGAATAGGAGAAGCACAGGTCCTGCAGGAGGCAAATAGTACAGTCCATTACTCCAGGTGTGCTCCCTCAGGTAGCCAGTCATGGTGCTACTCTGATGCCAGATAGAATTCAGAAAAAGCTAGGAGACAGGGTAGATAGAAGCTTATTAATGTTCACATTTATTTGTTGTGAATATTCCAATTTGGGGTAAATTGATTCAATGATAAAGAAAATATCTCTTTTGAAGGATTAAGGGGCTAAACAGACTGGCATTTAACATCGGCCTTAGTGCAGAGTAGGGGTGTAGTGTCCACACGCCACACATCCCGATGCCACAACGATGCAGGTGGCAAAAGGGCTTCTCTTTGGTGCAGCATTTAGATGTGCTGCACCAAAGAAACTCTTAAAAGCTGCCACCGCCACAGCAACAGTGGCTTTTTGCCGCTTTAACCTGGAGTGGCATTTTGTTGGCCATTTTTGGGCTGGCAAAGCACTGGATTGGGGCCACGGCATATGGTTGCTGCAGCCCCAATCCAGTGCTCCCAGGGGTGGCGCAGACCCGCTCTGTCATGGCAGTCTGTTTTGCCGCTAACTCTACATTCATCTTTGTGGGAGTCTGGTCTAAATACCCTAAAAGGCACTAGGGCCAACTCCAGTGTGACCCAAGAACCAGCCTTCCTTCACCTTTCTGTGATACTGATATCAATTTAATACCAGAAAGGATTTTTTAGACAAGTAGCCCAAACAGGGGCACCCCAGCACAGGGTGAATTGGATAGCCCATCCTGGGAGAAGCTCAAGGCACTCAAGCCATGATGGGATCTCTCAAGATCAGAGTCAGTATAAACTCTAGACTATGGAGAGGTGATAGTGAGCTAGACTGAAGGACTGCATTTATATCACAGACAAAGGTAGTTTCCTTCTGGGAAAGAAACTATTTTCATCTGAGAACATTTACACCTATTGTCCAGTCGTTACTGCATCCCCCTACCATTCGTCTTCTCTAGGAAAACCATTTAATAGTAAGGCAATCCATTAATCCCAAGAATAGTGTCCCAGGATGTGATTTTGAGTATAAATATAGGTGCTTTGGCACTAACAATTTGGTCTAGTTTGGAGCAGGACAGAGCCTCTGTCCAACGTCTGCTAGATTCCTCAATAGGCCAGCCACTCCCACTTGCTGCTGTGGCTATTGAGCCATCTCCATTCTGGACACCCCCAGATCAGAGCTACACTTCAGGAAAGATAGTATCGCCCCTTAACAACCATCAAAGTCATTATTTCTCTCACTTTGTTTTGTTAGTTCTTGTGTGCATGAGAGTGTGTGTGTGTGTATGTGTGATGATTATTTCACTAATAAAACTAAGAAACTGTATTTGGAATTGCCTCTGGAGTTCCGTGCAGTTTGGAACCAATATAAAAAGGGTAAGATCCCATTCTGAATGTTTCCCCAGCTAAGGTATACCTTTACTGTGCTATTAAAATTCCCCTGTTAAATATTATTATGGGTGCCCTCCTGGGACCCAACTTTTGGGATAATGGCGGTTTACAGACCGCCCCTTTGGGGTGGCCTGTACCCGCCCCTGTCCCCGACGGATCGGGGCCTCAGCTGCCACAGTGGCAGCCCTGAGGCCTCGATCTGCCACTTTTCCAGGCTGCAGGGAAGCGCCAAAGGCCGCTTCCCTGCAGCCTGGAAAGGGGTGTCCTTGGGGCTTCAAGCCCCAAGGACACCCCAACAGCGGCGGAGAAAGGGAGAAAGGGGCTGCGCCAGCGACACAAAACCAAGAAGGAGCTCCAAAATGGAGCTCCTTCCAGCACTGTGGAAAAGGCACCACAGGCGCCCTTCTGAAGCGTCAGGACATCACGTCCGCGCCTCTCCGTTTGGAGGTGGCGCAGCCGTGATGTCGTAATGGCAGTACCCATGTGAACAGGGTGCCACCATTTTGTATGTACTCTGTACGTACTAGGGTTGGGGGCGTCTAAAAGAGACGCCCCCAGACAACCCAAGTACGTACTTGGGTGCCCGTTTATAAAGGGACAATATTAGCTAGTACTTGGATGGGAGACTGCCAAGGAACATCAGGTACTGTAGGCTGTATTTCAAAGGAAGAAATTACAAAACCATCTCTGATTATTCCTTGCCAATTGTTCACCAAGTCAACAAGCAACTTGAAGGCACACACAAACAGACATAGTATGGGCATTTGAAGTGTTCACTCAGACATATCTCCTGCTAAGTTAGATGAGTCTTATATCTAAGTAAGGCCCACAGATTCAGAAGCAAAAATAGCTGGAAGACCCATCCTCATGAAAGGGGAATGTATATAAACTTTTGCACCTCCCTAATAACCCTTGTATGTTTTCTTACATGTTAAATGTATTGTAAGCTGTTCAACAACTTTGTTTATTAAGTGTGATTTAAATACTCAGAAGAAACAAACAGTAGCATCTTGAGTAGAACCACCAGATCTTGGAAAGAATGGTGAGAATAACTATTGAAGCAAGGGAAGGAAAAGAACCAGAAAAGAACAGAATGGAGATAAGGGGGGGAGGGAAGTGATATATGGACTAAATCCAGTTGTTAATCCAATCCAAAGTAGGTGCACTGAATCAATAGGACTCACACATGTTGATTTAACAAGTGCCATTCGTTCAGTGGGACTACACTAATTAGAACCAACAATTTGATTTAACCTATAGATATCATCTGGACCTGAATAAATAATGGAAAGGGGAAGCAAGTCTGCATTTTTTGCCCATAAGAACTAGTAGAAATTGAGGTCTAAACAGGACATCTTTTGCTCATTGTACTGCATGTTATGTAGAATTCAAAGACATACCAGTATCCCTGTTAGTCTGGAAATCAGCATGCAAAGCGACCTTTGCCACTACTAAAAGAAGGAAGCTGGTGGCATGTTAGTCTCAAAGGTGTTACAAGGTCCTTTTGCATGTGTTATGTAGTTCCCAGAATCTCTCCCTGGTACAATATCTTTCCCAGACTCATTTCTTTTCTTGTGTTTTGAATCAATTTTTTTCTTCTTCATGGCCTTTATAGTAGTGTCTGCATTTGTATTTTACTCTGAAGACATTTGGTAATGGATGTCAATATGTTTTATCATTCTTTTTTGTTATTTTCTTCCATAAGTTAGGTTTTAAAAAGCAAATAGTTACTTTTTTTCTGTGACTCTTTTAAAAGCAGTGTCACTGTTTTAATTATTTATTCAGCTGCATGTTTGCTGTATAGAGGGTCATTTTAAGATGTATCATAGTTCCCTTTATGTTCTACCCATTCCACATTTCAACTGATGTTCCCCTTGATGGTAATAAAAATGAGATTTCACAATTGCATCTGCTTTTGCTGCCTATTGTTCACCTGGAGTCATTCTCTGCCCATTTTACAACATAGTAATTTTCATAGCAACCAGTTTTCCTGTAACACAATGCAGAGCCTAATATATCAGTCACTTGGAACAGCAGCAATGTAGATCAGTTGTTATGAGCAAGAACGTTTTGTGTGTGTGTGTGTTAGAGTACACATATCGTCAGACTGAAAATATCCATTTAGCTTGAAGCTCATAAGAAAATGAAGAATTATTCAGTATAACAATCTTTTTCTAACACATTGATTTTAAGAACCTACATTTTAATGCCGGAGCACCATTCTGTCCAATACCAACTTAATATCACCACTTGAGGAATTGTTTCTCTTCCAAGTACTGGTCCACTGGCTTCCTACACCATCACAGTGCTTCCAGTTGCATATCTAATCTGTTAAAGTCACTCTGAGACCCAGAAATAACACTCTGTGAGCCTTTCACTCATAAGAATACAAATTCTGGCATAATCATGTATTGTGAAAGCATTTTGTACAATGTTTTGCAGGGAGCAAAATTTGTGCTTTCGTTGGAACAGGATGTAAGTACAGCCCTGTTGGGCATAAACTAGTGTTTGTGACCTTTAGGTTGATATTCTGTTACAGTCGGCCCTTCTTATACACAGATTTTTTTATACACGGATTCAAGCATACACAGTTTGAAAATGTTCACAAGGGCTCTTTCACACTACAGAATTATAGTACTATGATTCCACATTAACTACCATGGCTTCATCCTATGTAATCCTGGGGTTTATAGTTTGGTGAGCCACTAAAGTGCTGTGTCAGAGAATTCTTATCAGTTCACAGAAGAAGAAGGGGTGTATGGTGCAAGTAGGTGTTAAGAGGAAGAGAAGCAGTGGTGTGCAGGCCTGCTAAAGACTTTGAAGAGGTGTGTTGTCTTTCAGGTGTGTTGTCTGATGTAGCTGACAAGACTCATCAAGCCTACCAACAAATGAACAAAGGAAGCAACAAGCTATAACCTTCAACATATTGCAAGGGACCATGAGGCTATGGAGAGGAAAGATCTTGTGGCACAGTTTGTGATTTCATCACTCCTTATTGTTTGAAGGGCATCGTCCATGAAGAGTGAGAAGAATATTCAAAGTGAACCACTGGATCTGCAGATATTGCTGTCAGGAAAGATTTGGCTTCTTGGAGCATGCTGGGTGTTTCACGAGGAAGGACTTTTTGCAAGTCCTTCTTCATGCTTTGCTTGGGGGCGGGGGGAAAGGGAAGGGGTGACAGTGAGATACAGATATAGACACACACACACACACATTATGAAAATAAAAATTTACAGTTCAAAGCTCAGTCTCTTTAACTCCACCATCCTTCTCTTAAATTGCTTAATAGATGATGCTGAGGTTTCTAATGTATTATTGCTATCATCGTGGAGAACCAAACCCTTCAAAACCCTCATCTCCAGGGGTAACTCAGATACTCAGCAGGTTCAAGTGAGTTCAAAACTGTTTTGAATGCATCTTTTTAACCATGCAGAAATAAAACCCAATTATTGACTCAAAGGTTAATGTAAGATTGACTGAGTGTACCTACAAATAGTCTACCTTATTAAAACCTCACTTCACAATGGATTTTACTTCTGTGATTCATCCAGCAGTATTTTGTTCATCATTTTTTTGTTTGTTTCTTCTACTCTTATTTCTGTAATACAAAGAGGGAAGTCACACTGACTACTTAATTGGGCAAATACATCAGTTGAAGTGTTACATTTTAGAAGCGGCATTGTTGTTTTCTTCAATTTATTTACTCTTCAAGGTGGAAAAATAGCAACGTTACCATAGAATTCAATTAAATTTTCCCAGGTTAATGGGTTCTGTGTCAAGAATGAATAACCACAAGTGTGTAGGCAATGAATACAACCATAAAGATTCATTCCTTTCACAGTACATTCTACTTCAGCAGCATATTAGATTTATTTTATTTTATTTTATTTTGCCTTCATATTGAAAACAAAAGGAAATGCCCCCTTTGTGTTCTCCTTTAGATAGCAAGCATTTCTGTCATTCTTGGTTCTGCAAATTTCTTACAATAATACCAGCTCCTTTTTCTTCAAGTGCCAGAGGCCACTAGGAAGGGGGGGGGGGAATCTTTCACTTGGGTTAACTTTAGTGAATATATTTAGTCAGTAAATTATTTGCCTTCTGAACTAGAAGAACTAATATTCGTTTATGTTCCAAGAATGGGTTGTTTTACTTACTTTATGAGTGAAAGCTGCAATAGTAGCTAAGTCAAAGGACATTTAATTAAGTTATATTTGCTTTTTCATGATCTTTTAGCTCCAGATTATAAATCAAGAATCAATGAGTACTTAATTTCCTCTTATAGCATTAAAAGTAATTGCTTCATAAATTCACTTTAGTAATCCAAATATTTGCACAAAGTACAGCACAAAGACGTTGTTTCACTGATGAGATGCCTAGCTTCCTTCTGTTCATTAGAAGAATATGTGATTTGCAAATTACAGGCCGAAGCTCAGTCCTAGAATGTGCCACATTTCTCAAAACATTGAGCTTTGGGAAAGTTTAGAAAGGAATTAATGTATTTTCATGGAGGGCTCTAGATGATTCTTCTTGATTGACTTTTCTGCCTGGCTCATTCCTGGAAATGTACTTCTCAGTACATACCTTTCTGCTCCTAGAACAATTTTAATAGATTCGTACTATCTGACTGTTTCCTGTATATATGAAAATGCCCAAGGCCACTAACAATACAATAAACCAACAAAATAGAAGGCTACAAGCTGTCACAGACAATGAAAGAAGGCAGATAGCAATTTGTGGATGAAATGGCAAAGAGATAAGAAACTGAACAATATAACATACCATACTGCCAAAAGACAAAAGATCCTGGACCACTTGCAAACAGAAAGGCAAACAGAAAGGGAACAAACTGGACCTCTCTGGGAAAGGACTTCCAGAGTCTTTTGCACAGTTGCAGAAAAGCCTCCTTCTTTCAGGTGTGTCTTGCATAATTGAACTGTTCCATTCCTGGGCTGAGTCAAACCAACATATTAAACAAAAAATAACAGAAATATCTACAAAGGTGAGAGGAAGGCTAACAGAAAGCAGCGGAGAAAGGAGCTTTGCAGTTTTCTTTAGAGCGTAAAGGTCAAAGATCAGGTAAACTTCAAAGTAATATGAAGTAAGGTCTACCAAAACTGAGCCAACATGGAGTAGTGGTTTAAGCATTTATGCGCTTCGGCAGCACATATACTAAAATTGGAACGATACAGAGAAGATTAGCATGGCATTGGATTACAGCTCTGGAAGTCCAGGATTCAAATCTCTGCTCCATCATGTAAACCCACTGAGTGACCTTGAGCGAGTCACACTCTCTCAGCTTTGGGGAAGGCAATGGCAAACCCCCTCTGAAGAAACCTGCCAGGAAACCCCCATGATAGGTTCACTTCAGGGTTGCCATAAGTTAGAAACAACTTGAAGGAACACAGCCACAACAACAAATACAGACACAGGAGGAGAAACATATAGTGGCAATTTAATTTAATGAATATTTTAAAAAGCAGTCCAAGCAGTTTCAGAGCTGAAGTGCAGCTGTAGAAAAGATGCCTTTTTGCCTGTAGACCAAATACAATGTAGATGTTAATAAAATGTGGAAAGTTCTTCGGAACATAATGAATAGGCAGGCTGTTAGTGGATGAGTATGGTCCTTAAAAGTTTCATAATACAAAATCATTTAAGCCTTTAAGAGCACATATTCCTATATTTACTTAGACCTAAGCCTTATGAAATTTGGTGAAGATTACTATGGAGTAAATCTCACCATAGGATGCATAGGTGCCTTGGGGACACATGATTAATTCTGTCAATTGGATCTGGAAATTAATAGCACCACTATTCCGTTTTTAATGAAATATGATTTAATATGACACATATGAAGATATTCAAGCTATTTTTATGTTCTGTGACAATGACTGTTGTCATGACTCCTCTCATTCAGGCTTCCAGATACAGGAGAGATTGTGGCAAGGACAAAAATGTGGTGTTCAAGTTTATCCATAAGATACAGTCTTGCTAATCTTTTCACTTGGGATAACCTGGCAGAGCCTCTGTCTCCCAAGTCTTATGGAGGTCCATGGCTACAAAAGGAGGTGAGGGTCCTTTTAGCAGTCTGGACAACTCCTCCAGAATGAATGGAGTTGACCACACTAAAACAGCACATTGTCTGATGACTTTCACATAATACTAAGAAAACATCTTTCTGTAGTTCTAGTACCAGAGAGTGCCAACCCTCAGAAGCTTAAACCAAGCTATCTGTGGTGCTATTCCAGTTGTTCTTTATACAAGAAAGCCCTTACTTTTGCTTAACTTACTGTGCATAAAATCCTTTTTTGGCTGGATTCCACTCTCCTGACACAATCTTTGCCTGCCTGGACCTAACTATTTTGTTGAGACGGAACACATCTTCTCTCAGAGCTAATCTTGTCATGTGCTACCCTTGGTTAATCACAGAATGGGAGAGCTACACTGGTTGCTTTCCAGATGCACGATGTTGGTTTAAATATTGCATGCTATATCCCAAACAATATTTTAAAATCGAAAACTGATATTTATTTAATATAAGAAAAAACTGATATTTAAAATAGAAAACTGGTATTTAAAACAGAAAACTGAAATTTTATTCAAAAATAGATTTTGCAACAAAATCTAAAATGGGTACAACTCTAATAGCTGAAATACACAATATTAAATAGTAATAGTGAGTAGTTATAATAGACTCAGCAGGTTTTGAATCTCCACTCAGCCATGAAAACCCACAGGATGACCGTGGGCAAGTCTCTCACCCTCAGAGGAAAGCAAAGGCAAACAGATCTTACCAAGAATACCCCATGATAAGTTCATCAGAAATGACTTGAAGGCACACAACAACAACAACCACAGCTATAATACTGGCTAGGTCTCTTGTACATATTTATTCTGGCTATTGCTACTAAGACAACTAATCAGTGGCCCAGCCTTAGCCTTAGATCTCCTTAGGATGAAGAAATGAACAAGGATATGCTGGATCTAATGTGAAATTTCCATGTGGTCAAAAACACAACAGAAAAAAAAGGTTATGTTCTATCAAAAATGGTAGCATTGATGTAATAGGGTCTGTTTATATGGTTTCGTTAGCCTTAGTGATTCAATAGAGAAATGGGGAAAAAAGACTTTTTGTGGTTGAAATTCTAGAATCCATCTCATCAGACTGTTCTTGTTTCTTTAACAGGTTATTTTAGGGAGATGAAAATGGGGAAAATCAGGCCCGAGGTCAGGAACAACTGTTATATCAGGAGGAGATCTCCACCCAAGTGCAAGGGAATAATCAAGATTTATTTAGAAAAGATTGCTATTAAATAAACATTACAGAAACATTCGACTATCAAGCTTATTTATAGCTTAAGGCGTGAAAAGCCACATTAGTATGTTGAATTATATGAGTTCACTGCTGCTAGCTGACAGCATGTCAAATTATTTGCAAATATTTTCTGGAACAGTAACCTTGAAGGATGCCAACACTATTCAGTGTAACCTTATCACAAGACAGGAACCAAGTGTTGAGGTGAGGTCTCAGGAAATGGAGTTTTCAGAACCACACAACCTCTAGCCTTTGGCCTAAAAAACCAGCATTCAATAGCAAAAAGGCTCCTTCACCCAAATTTTGGCATTTGGACTGTGGAGTGACTATAGAAAACAGTGTATGAATGATGCCTAACTGAGAAACTCTGCTTTGGGCAGGCATTTTGTGAGTACATTAGTCACATTTAAGTGAGTTTATCTCCTCCAGCCTGCAGTACCAAGCTTCTGCAAAAATTATGTAATCATTTTAACAAAGTGTTCTGTAATTGACATGAAAAAGCCAAAATTAAAAAAATGAAGTTCTCCTTAAGCAGTTTATCCATTTTTAACCGAAATCTGTAAAGGGGAATTGCAGGGAATACTAATAGGTCTTTATAGAAATGGCACCCTTCTTGAAACTGCGTGTTTTGTGTCATTTCAAAAAGTAATGCCCATCATCCAGAATGTATTTTCATTGAAAGATTGGTTGAAGAATAATTTATAGCTTTTAATTGCTTGGTGTTAAATAACTGTGGTTCTACTCAAGGTTTGGTTTTCATCTGTCTGAAATAGGGGGTCCAATTAACTTCTTTTCTTTTCTAGTCTATTCTTTGGTCTATTCTCTGTACGTTTATTAACTAAGTCTCAGCTTTGATTTTCCCATCCTAGATGAATTGTCATTCCCTATGGCAGTTGACACCAATGCAAACAACTCCTTCTCTCTTCTTTGCCATCCTTCCTTGGGTTAAAAGGAAGACATATTGGTTTGTTGATCTAGGCGGAATATACTTCATGCACTGTATTCATGAGATTCTGAGTAGATAAAAAATACCAATCAGCAATACAGTATTTAAAAAAAACCATAAAAATTAAACATAATCACAAGAAAACTGAGCCCCAATGTTCAGGCCCCTGAAAGGAGCCAATCATTTTTTAAAAATGCCTGAGTAAATAAAAATATTTTAAACTCTTGTCAGAAGGAATACAATGTGGACAGCAGTAGTACCTTCTTCTAAAAGGTACTCTAAAGTTGGGGCACAGTTGCACAAGAAGTCTTCTTTTTTGTAGATGCATAATTTAGGTTTCCACAGTCCACTTCCTCAAATCCAGGCATCTAATTTGAATATCATGTAAATTATTTTTATTGTCCCAGTCATTCTGATTTACACCATTTTAACCATGCCCATTCGTGTCATTAATTGTTGCATTCTTCATCTCCATTGTTTGAAACTTTATAATATTTTTGACAGATACATTTAATCTATGAATCACTGCAGACTAATATTTAAAGTGCTGGACTTGGAACACAGAGACTGAGATCTCTGCTTGGTCACAGAACTACGTCTCACCTCATGTCTTCACAGTGTGCACCTCCCCACACAGCCACCTGAATAGCTCATTCTTTAATCCCTCCCTCATCTCACCTTTCATCCTCACAATACCTTTCTCTATTGTTTTTCACATAGCACTGCTTGCATTACTCACTCTCCCTTCCATCATGCCTTAAAGGCGGGGGAAGAGAGGGACGAATACATCCACATTTCTCCTCATATCACAGTTCCTACAAGGACTAGAGACATACTT
>NC_056524.1:191278657-191304777 GCF_019175285.1 Sceloporus undulatus
CCAAAAAAATAAAAATAAAATGTGGTCCAGATGATGGTCCAAACAGGTAGTGGATGTCCTGACTAGAATCTGAGAAAAACACAACCACATTGGATATATGTTAACTTTATGCATAATGCACCTCTCCTACTGCTGGCATTCTTAATCACATGGGCAGAATAATATGGGAGCAGGTGGTCCTTCAGATGTTTGGATCTCAAGTGTTTTAAAGCTTCAGTAGCAAAGACCATCATGGGCTCAGTAATAAGCACACAATGTCATTCCTTCTGAATTAGCGCATTACACTTCCACCTGGAAAAACTACTCAGAACTCTGTACTAATTGAAGTCTTGGGATCATATAATGCCTTACAGTAATATATCCTGGACGTTACCAGAGACTGCATCATCATGCTGTTGTGGAAAGGCTTCAAGCTATCCAACCATGGAAGCCAGTAAAAAGTGCTTGAAGTTCTGGAGGCCTCTAGGGCCATGTGTAGAATGCAGTCCACAAATAACATAAGAGGTATGAAAGTGTCTAACATTAATGCCATTGAGGAATTAGACTTTTTTTTCAAATCCTGTAGTCTCAAAATATCTATGGCTCTATACAGAAATACTGGCACTTTGAACTGCACTCAGAAATGAACCATTAAACCCATGAAGATGTTTAAGAATCAATGTGGAATGTTCTCTGTGTGAGTAGATTTAGTCCTCAGTTTTCCTTTAAAGTTGTTGGAGTTTACAATCAGGCTTTAAAGGTGGAGAAGTCTAATCTAGTGATTATGAGAATCTCTCTGTCTCTGGAGTTTATTGCACAGCCCCTTGGGATGCTCCCAGCGTGGAACGAAAGGGAGTGGGATGGGAACAGAATGGGGGCTATCACCCATTTTTTTGCATGCCAGAATGCTGCTGATGCCACCGGAAGTTCTCATTCCATTCCTGATCCGTCCCAATGGAGGTGATTTTCAGGAACACTTCTGAACATTACAGATGGACTGACTCAATCAAAGATGCCACAGTCCTGAGTTTGCAAGACCTAAGCAGATCTGTTGATGACCATGTCTTTAGAAGTCGCTCACTTAGTATTACAGCACCTAATTTTTTTCTAAGACAAAAGCATGGAGGCTCCTCTTGAGAGATTCAATGTTCTTTACCTGACAAAGGAGACTGTGACCTCACAAGGGATAGAGGCATTTTGGATCTCAGAGGAAGTACCTTTCTGTATTGCCAATGGAATTTAAATTTTAACTTCTGAACATTGGAATGCTTTGTTCCCAGTGCCATGTGGCCAGAAGAAGGCAGGGCCTGTTTGCACAGGTGTCCCTCTACACCAGTGGTTCTCAAGCTTCCTAATGCTGTGATCCTTCAATATGTAATATGTATTTTTGTTGCTATAACTGCTATGTATTTTTGTTATTTATTGCTATTGTTAATCGCTATCTTATTTTATTATATTGTTTAATGCATTGCTATGTTACATTTATTTTTTAATTCATGTTTATTGTTATTGGCTTGTATTATTATCCCCTCTGTTGTAAGCTACACGGATTCCCAGTAATTGGGTGACATATAAATAAATCCTATTATTATTATTATTATTATTATTACAGTTCCTCATGTTGTGGTGACCCCCAACCAGAAAATTATTTTTGCTGCTACTTCATAACTGTAATTTTGCTACTGTTTTCTGATGGTCTTAGGTGACCCCTGTGAAAGGGTCATTCAAAACCCAAAAAGGGACATAACCCGCAGGTTGAGAACCACTACTCTACACCATCTCAACTCATAACAACACCAACAACATCAAGAAAATGCAGGCCTGTGACTAACATCAACATTTCAAAAAAAAAATCCTTCTTGTATGATTTTTAACACTTTTGCCTCATGAAGGAGCCAGTGGAGCTTTGAAAGCTTTCATTGTGTTTTTTGTACATTATTGTTGTTCCAACAAAGGTATCATTGTTTTTTTTAATTTTTGATATTATTATACTTTGCTATATGGCCAACACAGCTACCCTTGAATATATTACCGCTTTTTTATTATAGAAAATATTCAAAAGCATTGTTGAAGTTCAATATACTATGGCTATTAACCTGCCACTATAAGGTACCTGCTGTAGTATGATTTGTTTTTTAAAAAATCCATGTTGGATAGTTCAACATAGCTCTGTAAAAAAACACATATTTTACTGAATCTGTTTCATCTAAAATTTCAAGAGCTCAATAATGCATAGAAAAATCTATTAACACAAAATGGAAGCATTTGTGATTACATTTATGGCATCGTAAAATTAGAGTTTGTTCAGTATAAAAGACAAGTAGATCTATTGAAGCTATCTTTGTCATGCAATAGGCACTGAGGCAGTGGAACATATTTAATGACAGCACAAAATGACTTGAATATATAGTTAACCTTGACGAACAAGTGTGAAACAGTAGGAGAGCCATAAAAGTGTTCATTTTTTTATGTCTACCATTCTGTCTTCTGGATACTGTTGCACATGCCATCAATTCATACAATATTTTTGGGAATGATGCCAACTGGTTTATAAAGTTTTGCAACGATGATCCATCACTGATGGAAATAATAGATGCAATCTAAGGCAAAGAGAAAAGATACACATACTGAGCCATGGTGGTCTATGAGAGTGATCGTGTCTAGGGCCCCTGCTGAAAAGTCTATCAATTATGAGGTTGTTTTACATCCTATGTAAATTTAGATTATCATCACAAAAGTATGATCTGAGAACCTTCTTGTAAATGTGTCTGCTAAAACTGATGGGGCTACCCACATGATGCATTCCAAAGAACAGATGTTCCACTTTACAGCCAAACCTCAAGGGAGTACAAAAAAATTCATGGAGGCATATAAATATAATAGTAAGAATATGCATGGACAAGCTGAGAGCAAAGGATAAGAGAAAAGCAAGCCAGATTGCCCACTCTTCTATAAGAGTTTGGAACTGTATAGAACTATTGTACTACAATCCTGATCACTCACAGCTACAATGGTGGACATCAGGTATAAGGGCACCATGTTGGGAATGCCCCAGACTGAAATCTCAGCATATCCGAGAGAAGTGGCAATCCAAGAATAAGATTCACAATAGGATCTCTCTGTTACTCTGTCGAGCTTTTCTCCTGATGAACAATTTGGACTCAGAATTTGGAAATGTTATTTTATTATTATTTTCTTCAAGTCCTGCCTTAGATAATGCATAGATGTGTAGCACAGTTTGTTAAAGGAAGTTCAGTACTTATGATCACTTAAAATTCAAAGTCATAGCTGTGTTAGTCTAGATCAGTAAGCAAAGGGCTCTTGTAGCACCTTTGATACTGAGAAAAAGAGCTTGATAGTGTAAGCGGCTCATAGACTTAAGTCTACTTCATCAAACTCAAGTGCCTAGGATCTTTATTGACATGAATGAGCTGGTTTTATGTGTGAATAGCAATAGAAATGCAAAATTTGTGGTTATAATGAGGTGATCAGTTTTAATGATGGCCATTGGGAGATAAAGGTAGGAGGATAGATGTTGCCTAAAGCCAAAGTGAGTTGATAACCATATGAATGGTGGAGGGAATTATTGGAATGTAATGTAAAGCTGGATAGAAACCAGAAAGGAGATGTGACAAACTGGCAAAGAGAGCCTCATAAAGTTCTAGTGTTAACCAGTGTTATCGTATGTGTTGTGTGCCAGGAAACCATTGTCTCTGTTAAACCCCCTGTTGATGGACTAGAGTTTGTGGATACATTCCAATTCTGCAGCAGAAACAGCATGTACTTTATTCAGGTAGTAGTGAAGGAACAAGAGGTACTGAAATAAAACGTACATGGGAGTAGTGCCATAAGTCCCCATAAACAAAGTGAACGTTGTGTATCCAAATGCCACTTCTTTGTACCAGATTTCTTTAAAACATCCCATTTCACTTGTATATTATTTCTTCCAGTTGAGAACAAAGTCCATCCCCCTCCTCTCTTTTTCCTTCTCAAGTGCACTTGCTGCATATTGTTCTTTTGAATCTCTTGTTTACTCACTAGACACAGTATGTGACTGATACAGTTAGCTTCATCTTGGTTTAATTGGCTCCATTTTGGGTTGACACAGCAGTGAAAATGGATTTCTCACCATACATCTGTTGGGCTAATGCTAGTCTGATCCTTCTGTGCACAGCCACTAGGGTGCTCCTGAAATTTGGAAGAATGCTCAGGGTAGTATTCAATTAAGGCTGCATGTTTCTTAACGGCATTTTGGTTTCAATTTTGTTTTCAACTCTCTCTTTTTTACTGTTGCTGCTGTTGTGGCTGCTCATTTTTATTACATCCAAAACAGCCTGCTTCACCTTTTGCTAGTAAATTTTTACATTGGTGTTGGGGGTCGGGGTGGTGGAATATGATGTTGCTTGAATAAAAGCTAATATAGGAAACAATAGCTAAGAGTCTTCAAAAAACATTATCAAGGAGGTTTTATTTTTATTTTGTATTTATTAAAAATCATTTATAGCCAAGGGCATTTCATAGCATTTATGGACTGATGTCCATTTCTAGAATAAATGCCACTGATGAATTGCATCATCATGGTTACATTAACTTCGTAGATTAAAAACAAAAAAACAAAACCTCAAACCCAAAATAACCAAGCTGGCTAATTTTATGGCTGCTAATTGCATTCGTTGCTATGCAAGCTAGGATAATGATAAGGGTAATCAAATCTCATGCTTCAGGCTATATGCTCATCACCTGTGGATGTCGGGAAGGATTCCCCCCACCATACAGAGCAAAGTAATTAGCAAGATATAGTGCAATTGTTGGGTGCATTTTTGTTTATTTTTGTTTCCCTCTGAAATGCCTTCTACTTAGCAACAGCCTGTGAAACAGGATACCAGACTCAGTTCAACCTGGGGCTTGACTCACTGCAGAAATTTCTAGGGTCTTTCATTGAATGTTGTATGTGTATGTGCACAGAAGTGTAGATTTAATCACGGTGTGTGTGAGTGTGAAATGGCAATAAGTTAGAGGACTGTTAACTCCCATCACTCAGTTAAGCCAATGATGTGGAATGGTCATTCACTCCTATGTGCATGATCCTTCATTTTATCACTCAACATAGGGTGCTTCCACAGTTGAACTGATCCCACCGAAAACCACAATTCAATGTTGTTAAATTGTTCTTTGATAGTTTCACGTGTAGCTACATATCACCCCCTGATAGCGTTACACTTATGAAGTGATGAATGTGCGTGTGATTCATTAGGCTTGAAAAACATATGACTAGTTCCAAGGACTACTGTTGTGCCATCCATCACATTACAACATTAGCATGGCAAACACTGGCCAAGAAAATAACTGGAAATTGGCTTCATTATCTCCATCCAGGAAATAACTCTGTGATAGTCCTAATAGAGGGGGTTGCCAAAAAAATGAGATGGAGAGGGAGATGAATGATTGTCAGAATTACTTTTTATTCCACTCCAACTCTTCCTATTTTGAAAGTCTTAATCGAAGATCTGTGGTTGTCCCCACAAGAAATCACTGCCATTCTAGCGCAGAACTATTAGTAAGACTGGGATGTTATGCTCTGTGGCTCTAATATGTTCCTTTTATTTGTTAGGAACTCATTCCTTGTTATAAAATTCCTTTCAAATTTATTTCTGGTTCTGCAGATTTGCCATCTAATTAAATGACTGGCCTTTATCTGTAGCCAAATGAAATTCCTCTATTCTCTGATGAAACAATATATTGACATTTATACTTCCTAGCAGGCCACTTTAGTGTTATTAATGATTTGTGTGGCATGCATGCATATTGCAGCGCTTATTCTATATGTATTTAGGATATAAAGGGTATATTATTTCCATACGTATCCAATACATAAACATATATTAAGCAGAACCTTTCAAGTAAGGGCTCAAAAGTATTTACACTGTCCAGTAAAGATGGAGAATGTTAACAGATCACAACAAAAAGGCAAAACTACTCAATACCTATTTTGCTTCAATTTTCTCCCAGAAAGAAGGCTGCATGCTTCCATGCAACAGCAGAGACTTTTTCAAGGGATCTGGATTGAAAATCAAGATTGATAGGGAGTTGTCAAGAATCACCCAGCTAATTTAAATGAGTTCAGATCTGCAGGACCAGATGAACTGCATCCCAGACTACTGAAAGAACTTGCCGATGTACACTCTGAACCTCTTGCATCATTTTAAAGAAATCTTGGAGAACTGGGGAGGTGCCAGAAGACTGGAGAAGGACATTGTCCAGCTCTTAAAAAAAAAAAAGGCAAAGGAAGAAGATCCAGGAAACTATAGACCAGTCAATATTAGAATGGGAATCTGTCTGCAAGTATTTTTATGACAATGCAGTGAGCAGAAGAAGCCAACATGGGTTTGTCAAAAAGAAATCCTACCTAACTAATCTTTTATCTTTTTTTCTGTCAGGTCACTAGTTTAGTAGATAGTGAGAATGCTGTGGTTGTCATTTGTCTCGATTTCAGCAAAGCATTTAAGAAGGTCCCCCATAATATTTTCATTAGTAAACTGTTTAAATGTGGGATAAATGAGAACACTGTCAGATGTATCCATGGAAAACCATGCTCAAAGAGTTGTCATCACTGGCTTCACTTTAAACTTGGATCATTACTTTTCAACATTTTTATTAATGACTTAGATGATGGAGTGGAGGGAATCCTTATCAAGTTTGCAAATGATACAAAACTGGCAGGGATGGCTAACACTTTGGAAGAGAGGAACAGAAACTAACATGGGGCTCTCTTGGCAAGATATGTTCAGAAGAAGTTTGCCATTGCCTTCTTCTGAGGCTGAGAGCATGTGACTTGTGTTTCATGGCCAAGTGGAAATTGAACCCTAGTCTCCAGAGTCATAGTCCAACACTCGAAAAACTACACCATGCTGGTTTTCATTCAGGATGGTAGGGGACATAAAATATACAGAGTGAAGAACCAATACAAAGTGTTGGTTATTACCTTTAAAGCCCTATATGGCTTGGGCCCGAGTTACTTGAGGGAATGCCTCTCCCTACACAATCCGCCCTGCACTCTCAGGACATCTGGGAAGAAATCCTTAGAGTGTGCAAAAACTAGGTTAACAACAACTTCCAACAGAGCATTTTCCACCATAGCCCCCAAGTTATGGAACGACTTGCCAGAAGAAGTCCGCCTTATTACCAGCTTAGATGCCTTCAAGAAGGCACTCAAGATGGATCTCTTCAGGCGAGCTTATCCACCAAATATGCTGTAAAATATCCCACCTCCATTAGTATTGTATGTTTTATGAAAGTAAATTGTATTTTATGAAAATTATTGTATCGATAATATGCTATTGTTTTTATTGAATGTATTTGATATGTCTTTATTGCTGGGATAATTTTTTGTTGTAATCCTGCCTCGATCTGCAGGGAGAGATGGGAAATAGAAATATATATTTTTATTGTTGTTGTTGTTGTTGTTGTTGCATACAATGCAGTGTAGTTCAAGGACCCAGTCAAACTAGAGAAGATGAGGGGGACTCACTAGTTTCAAATACACTGCACTGGATTTATGTGGCCCCTTTGGGATCCAACCCCACCACCTTATTTTACAAAATTATAGTAATCAGATGCTACATAGGTTGCAACTGCCATCCTTTTGCCATGCCCTCCATTTTTTAAAATGCCATACATATTGCTGTGCCTTGTCTCCTTTTCAGCAGTTAGTCCACCTTTCCTTCCTTCCATCCTTCCTTCTTTCCTTCCTTTCAGAAGAGAAGAAGAGAGAAAACTTTGTGCTTAATTTTGCGAAGGAAAACTGTACAAGGGGAGAAGAGAGAGAGAGAGAGAGAGAATTGGCATTTGAGGAGAGAGGGAAAGATTGTTGCTGTTTCTTCTTGTATCTTCAAGTTGTTATCACAGGGTTTTCTAGTCATGTTTCTTCAGAGGGAGTTTGCCACAGCCATCTTGAGGCTGAGAGAGTGTGACTAACTCTAAGTCTCCCACTAGGTTTATATGGCTGGTCTGGGATTCAAATACTAGTCTCCAGAGTCCCAGTCCAATATTCAAACCACTGCACCACAATGGGTTGGAGGATCACCCCCTCCTTTTCTTCTCAGCAGCTTGGGCTCTACTCAAAAGTAAAGGCTGGGAAGCTGAGGAGAAGGAGGTGGTGGTGGTGACGTGGCCAGGCGTAATTTCAGCACACGAGAGGATCCTTTGTGGTGCTCCCCACCAAATATTTTCCCTTTGCTCTATTTGGAGCTTCAATGGGATGATGAGAAATCACATTTCTGATTCATTAAATTGTTTTTTAAAAAACAAACACACATAAACACAGAAAAGATCCCTCTCAAACACGCAACAGATCCCCCTCCAAAAGAAAAACTAAAAAAACTTCTTTGCCTCTGTGATGATTCCTTGAGAGCAAAGCCCTGTGCGTGGCTATTACTCTCAGGGAGATCCCTTAAAAAGAACTATTCTTCCGCTGCCACCACTCAGTGAATTACCAATGAACTATATTTCCCAAGCACAATAAACTATATTTCCCAAGCACACACTGAGACTTGCTTGAGAGAGAGATCTAGTTTCCTTTCTTGCTAGCCCACAGCAATCAGTAACCAAATAAGGCACGTGTACAGGAGCACAGAGATAGCAGATGCTTTTAAAAGAAAGAAGTTTATTTTTAAAGAAATAGTATAGAATAGGAAGGTATCACTCATGCCAGGCCGCCTTGCCTGGCAGGTCAGAAAACACAGTTACAAAGATATTCATTTCAGGCAAGCTATTAGATAAACATAACCAAAACCTAGACGTACTGACTAACACTGTTCCTAAGCTACTCACACAATGATGGGATTTGCAGTCCTTGTGGAGTTCTTGGAATCAGGGAGTTGGCTCCTTGCCAACTCTACCTGCATGCCAGAGCCAGTCCTCCGGCTTCTCAGAGGACAAAGCCTCTGGTTTCTCCAAACCAGCCAAGATGGAGAACAAAGGACACATGGTCCTACAGGGGTATTTAAACCCCTCTCTTGGAATTTTTTGAAACTGCCGCTCTGGCACTGTTGATTGGCCAAGTGAGCCTTACGTCAGCTATGATGTAGCTGCTCATTAGCATGTGATGTCATCTCTCATTAGCATGTACCTCCTCCCAGATTAACCCTTTGTAGTTCAGGAGAAGTCTTCAGGTGGCTGGGAACCCAGCCACCACAGCCTCTTACAATGGAGAAATGATCATGGCCAGATTCAGAAGGAATTGATCAGTGTAAAAACAGAAAATTAAAGAGCCACCACATGAACAGGTAGACAAAGGGCAGTGTTAAAAACAAATGGAGGATTTCAAGCAGCCAAAGGTTGACACTCCCTACCAACCCCTCTGCCATAGTCCCTCCCCTCCAGTGAGATGCGATTCTAATCCAAAGGTTGTTCCCACTTGTTGAGCACACTTGTGATTTGGTTCTTCTCAAAAGAACCTCTTGAAAAGTACTGTCAAATAAGAGCGGGTTTTCTGTGTTTCCTCCGCTTTTAAGGGACTCTTATCGGATCAGAATCAGATCAAACCCGACTTCAAATGGGAATGACGGACATTTAACCCAATCTGCAGTTCTAAGGAAATCGTAATGGGAATGGGCCCCTAAGGTCACTGATGTCACTTTTGCCCCGTCTCACGTTTTTCTAGTACTCTAATGAAGAAAAGACAATTTAGCTTTGCTGCATGTGGAAATCTTCTTAACAATGCTTAGCTATCTGAATTTAAACAAGAAAGCAGACTCAGTGTGATTTTATTCCAGGTAAAGCAACCTTTTAACCACAAGGAGCTGAATCTATGTACATTTAGCTATCAAACCAGACAGCTACATACCATTTTTGATAGGGTTTCCTAAATAGCAGATGTATCTGTTGACTGTGTGGCCTTAGGGAAATGATTCATGTTTATCATATGCTTACATGTTTGATGTCATTATTTTTTAAGGTTCTTGTTTTAGAAAATGACTAGCAATATTGACAAAAGTGCTACAGTGCTTTCAGAATCTATACCTTTTGAAAAAGTTAGTGTATGAACCATTTCCCTTGTTTCAGGATCATTTTATAAAGAATAGGGTAAAATTACAGGTGAGCACAAAGGCTTGGTTGTCCTCTTCCTTTCTTTTTCTTTTCCTTTATTTTTGCACATTGTCAACACTCCAGATTGTATCCTCCTATACTTGGGAGCAAACCAATAGCACTGTTGACAGATAGGTGTTTATGAAGGGTATGCCTGAAAATGAAAATACACTGTGATGAGGCTGACCTAGACTATTAATTACACCACTCTTCCTTTCTTTTGAAGATGAATGCAGAGGATTTGAATACAGATGAATGCAGAGGGTTTGGCTTATCAGGGATTTGATCACTGCAAATGTTGCGAATCATGTGGGATCAGTATCCCTGTCAAGTGGCTATGTATGGCTCTAATCTAAAGCAAGCACATCTCAACCTATAATTTATTTTGCATTGTTCACACCCAGAGAACTAAATAACTTGTGCTGATTCTTTATAGATGGCTATAAGAGTTCTATGATCATATAATTATACAAGGGAAAATGAATGCAACAAACAGTGATATATCTTAATTCAAGAGAGAATTTTCAGAAGACCCACAGGTATTCCTTCCATATACTGAATCAGACAAGTTTCCACAGGTAACCAGGATCACCTGAAGGTTTTCCGTTTCCTGTGGAAGGGTCTTCAGAGTTCTCTGAAGATGCCAGCCACAGATGCTGGTGAAACGTCAGGAAGAAACTCTTCTAGAACATGACCACATAACCCACAAAAAAACCAATGAGCAATTAGAAAAAAGATCCAGGTGTGAGAAAAAGGGATGAGATGGGCTATTAGGTTAGACACATGGATACTAGGAAGGTTAGTTTAGTTATGGAAGATTAATTTAGTTAAATAATATTAGTTTGGATTAGACTAGTCAAAACCTACACACAATTCAGTTCTGTCGTAACCTGGAGGCTTTCTTCTTCTATCTACAACTCAAGGAATATTTCAGGGACAGTGACACCAACCAGGGCAATAGCTTGCAAGCATCATTTCAGTCTCCACAACATAACAATGAGCATTGCTCTAACACATAAGATAATGTTTCCCAATGCTACAAAAAGAACTCTGCATGGCACAATCCTCTGGCAAAACCCCCATGATCAATTCACATACTTACACACCTCCAGTTTCCACACAAAACACAACTAAATCTATTGTCCTCCAATACAACCACATTTGATCAGACCCACGGGACTCAAAACTCTTGGATTTCACATATTCTTTGGTGAAGGTTAGATGCCTCTGAGTACCTCTCCTCTCAAATCAAGCAGAAGAAAAGAAAAGAAAAAACAAAAGGATTCATTATGGGAAACAGTAAAATCTGTGATGGTGATCACGAAGATGGTTTTCTACATCGTAAGCCTCAGCCATGCACCCTTTCATACTGCACTCTGATCCCACTTTAACTGCCATAGCTACATCCTATGGAATCAGAGTTTGGTGAAGCACTGGAACTTTCTGACTAAGAATTCTAAATGTCCTTCCTTAAACTGCAAATCCAAAGATTACATAAAATGTTGTCATGGCAGTTTAAGTGGAATCATACCATTGTAACTGTGGAGTGTGAACAGGTCCCATTTATTTCCACCCTGGTCCCAACTAATTTGTCCCCTTTCTTCCACCCACAAAGTTCTCTGAGTAAGCAGGAAAGGGGGGGGGGGTAACATAGGGAGGTCTTACATTAAGCAAGGAATATTGAGAAATATAGTTTGGGAGAATCAGGGCACCCTTTTGGGAGGAAAGGAACTGAGCAGTACAGGTCATCAGTAGTGGGACCTAGTAACCTACCTGACTTGATTGTAGTTGTGGTGATGGGGAGTTGAATATATTGCTGGTAAACTGTGGCTAGCATTGCAACCACAACAACAAAACTTTGCCTGGTTTCCACCATATAAAAATAAATAGCTGTGTTTGGGAGGCTGAAATGTCTGGACAATCACTTTGGGAATGAGTTGCCTCTCTCCAGAGATCTAGCATATCGGGCTCTGGCTGGATTTTGGAATATGTAAACTGAGGGGCCACACCTACGCTTAATCTCTATATTTGTATATAAACTTCAATATTACCACAGCATATGCCTTTCCTGACCTCCTTTTACAGGAAGCAAAGCCCAGGAAATTAGTGTATTGTTTTAATTTTCACATTGTGACATGAACAGGTGGCATGAATGTAATTGTTTTGTTGTTTATGTGCCTTCAAGTCGTCTCCAACTTTAGGGTGACCCTAAAATGAACCTATCACTGGGTTTTCTGGGCTGAGAGTGTGGGACTTACCTAAGGTCACCCAGTGGGTGTCCATGGCTGAGTTGGAATTGAACTCTGATCTTCAGGATCATAGTCCAACACTCAAATCACTACACCAAGCTGGTTTTCTATTAATGTAATTATCTGGGTCTTAATATTATTGCCTTTACATGGAAGCCAAGGAGAAATTATTGTCTGAACTTATTTAATGACATTTGTAGTTATAACCTCATGAAACTACAAACCTGCTTGCTATTGGCAAGGGAGGAGGGTGGATTTTAAAAAAGGGGCCAGGAAGGGCTTCCTACTCCTGCATGCCGTGCAATTCTTTAAAACGTAGGCAGGATCTTTGGCTTGACCTCTTGCAGTCCTAAAATCCTAATAGACACCAGTACACTGCCCCACCGACTTTGGAGTCACCATTTTCCACTGTCCTCCTGATCAGCCCAAATATGCTCAACTAAAGTACAGCTAACTTGGGGCTTCTTTTATAACAGCAAACCCTGAGATACTGTCAGACTCTCCTTTATGTAAACATATGAGGAAAGAATTAAAGGTTAGAATGAATGTAAAGGTACTCAACAAGATCAAGGTTCTTGAAAGACTTCTCTTTCAGACTAGACTGAATCATAATGTAAACATTCACAGTAACTGCAGCTCTTGATTTCAACCAGAGTTGTACATCCTGCTAATAAGAAATTCCTCTTGCATTTGTTTATTTAGTGTTTCTTTCAAAGAGGTCAAAATAATGGCTGTGTTTTCCCTCTTCATAGTTCTCTCCTTCTTCCTTTTTCAGTTGCTGTGCATACAGTAACTCTAGAAAGTAGCTAAGCTGAGAGATAATGGAGTTTACCGCACATGACTGAGGGACGTTCTCAGAATGGACAGAGAGAAGCAGGAACGAGTGGGGAACAGATTTTACCGCACACACCAGTCCCTCACTTGTTCCGTTCCCCCTCTGTTCCATGCCCATTCCGTTCCAGAAGGGAATGGTTTTTGAGAACTGTTCTGAACAGTTCTCAAAAATGGCCCCCTCTGGAATGGATTAAGAACGGAAGAGAGGGGGAACGGAACGAATGAGGGACCGGTGTGTGTGGTAAAACCCGTCCCCCACTCGTTCCGCACTCATTCCTGCTCCTTCTGTTCCATTCTGAGAACAGACCGTGCAGGAATAGTGCGGTAAACTCCATTAATGACTAGTGCCAGGTGACCTAGTGAGGCTTGTTGGTAAGTGGAGATTTGAACCTGGATCTCACACCCTTAGTGCAACTCTATGTGTATGTGCCCTCAAGTTGCCTTTCAGCTTATGGTGATCTCATGAATTTCACAGGGTTTTTTACAGTTGATTAGGCTTTCATTAGAGTATCAGTATCATCACCATCCACCACCATCATCTTTACTTATGCCCCACCTTTTCCCCAAATTTGGGAGTCAAAACGTCTTATAATTTAAAACCAGTACAGCATAGATAGAAACACACAAAAGTCAACATTAAAATTGGATTCAACTCAGCACAACAGTAAAATAAAATAAAATCTACAATGAAAAAGAATAAAAAATGTCATTAAAAACAAGTCAATAAAAACAATACCACACCCTCTGAAGCCCTTGCTTTGATAACCATAACAAATCAGAAAGAAATTGCCTACTTATCACTTGATACCGAACTATGTGTATGCAGGGAGTATGCTGCGTGCAAATTAATTATCATAGGATACCAACATATCAGAAGGAAAGGGGCTGACAAGACTATATGGACATTTTAGAAGGGACTTCTTGTTCTGTGATTAAACTAAGTCAAGTTATAATCCAGCTCCTTATTTCTGTTCCAGGTGGTGCCTCCGATGTCATTGGGGCAATGCATCTGCTCTGGTTTTTTAGTCCTTACTGTAAAGAAACTACTGAAGTTGTTGAACCTATTTTGGGTATACAAAAAGACCAAAACTGATGAGGAAAACAAGGCAAATTGGCACCAGGGGTTGAATCACTTGACCGTGGAAAACCACTGGTTGACCTTGGGCAAGTCACCTTGTCTCACCCTCAGAGAAAGGCCATGACAAACCTCCTCTGAACAAATCTTGCCAAGAAAGCCCCATGATAGGGTTGCCTTACAGTCACTATATATTGGAAATGACTAGAAGGCATGCAGCAACACATTTTATATTTATAGACACAGGCTTAGAAATAATGGCCCATATCCTTTGTTATTGCTGTTAACTACTCTCCAGTTGAGCTCAACCCATGGTGATCCTGTGGCTGAGACATCTCCAAGACTCCCTGTCCTCCAGTTCTCTGCTTATTTCCTGCAAGCTCATACCTGTGATCTATTTTATAGAGTCCATCCATCTAGCATGCACCCTTCCTCTCTTTTTACTTCCCTCCACCTTTCCTAGTATTATTGTTTCTTCCAATGAGTTGTGCCTTCTCATGATGTGTCTGAAGTATGACAACCTTGGTTTTATCATCTTGGCTTTCAGAGAGATTTCTGGCTTCACCTGCTCTAGGACCCATGTTTATCTTTTTGGCCACCCACGAGATCCTCAGCACTCTTCTCCAGCACTACATCTTGAATGAATTGATTTTCCTTCTATCTTTCTTATCTGCCCAGCTCTTACATCCATACTATTTAGTTACGTTTGAATAACTAATATCACTTGGCCTGACTCCCCTCTATGCAAAAAAGCTATTTTACAAAGCAGCAGCTGCACCAAGAGAGAGAGGTCTTTTCTGCTGGTAGTTGGAATGCAAGAGGAAGACATATCAACCCCCTTCCCACCAGCATATGAGGCAACAAGAAAAACTAAACAAGGGTTTGTTTCTGATCATCACAGTCTTGTTTGTGGGCAGGAGGAAGAGGAAACTTCCCCATCTTGCACACTGATTGCCTGCTGAAAAGATCTCCATCTCTCAAGGCAGCTGTTTCCTGCTAAAGTAGGTTTGGGAGGGCATTTATGATTAGAGCAATAGTGCCATGCTCACAGCTATGTAGTGTTAGTTAATAAGAAGCAATTACAGATCCATAACTCCAGATTATGCATCTATAACTGCAATACAGAATGACAGCCAATTAATGTAATTTAAAACAGAGAAAGAATATAGTGGGGGAAACTAGCATGGTCCTTGTTGGCTTCCTTCCACTGCAGAAATAATCCAGTTTGACACCACTTTGACTACCATGGAATGGAATTCTGGGAACTGTGGCTTTGTGAGACATTTCACCATCTCTGTCAGAGAGTTCTGGTGCTACAGCAAATGACAAATCCCAGGGTTCCATAGCATTGAGCCATGGCAGTTAAAATGGTGCCACAGGTCCAAAACACACAGCAGAAATAGTCCAGTTTGAGACAGCTTTAACTGCCCTGGCTCAGTGCTAGGGAATTCTAGGAATTTTAGGTTTGTGAGACATTTAGTTTTCTCTGTCAGAGAGCTCTGGTGCCACAATAACCTACAATTCCCAGGATTTCCTCGCACTGAGCCAGGGCAGTTAAAGCCGTCTCAAACTGGATTATTTCTGCAGTGTGTTTTGGAGCATAGTGGATTACTTCTGCAGTGTGGATGCAGGCACAGATGGTGCAAATAAGGACTTTGGCCAGTTACAGACTGCCAAAATAAAGCTGCTTCGGGTCTCTTTGGAAGTATGCTGTTTAAATGATGCATCCATCCTAAGAATCCGGAAGCTGCACCAAAGCTGCACTCCAGTGCTTAGGAATGGAGTGTGGCTTTGGTGCAACCTCCGGACTCGTAGGACCCATGCATCATTTAAACAGCATACCTCCAAAGAGACCCGAAGCAGCTTTATTTTGGCAGTCTGTAACAGGCCATTGTTAAGCACTGCCTCCTACCTCACTTTGCCACATTTCTACTCCAAATATCCTTCAGTACATGTTGCTTTTCCTTTTTAAAAAAATCCCTATTTTTTCCATAGCATGTGTTTGCATGTAAAATGTAGTTAGCCCCTGAATTATATGTTTCATGAGTGTCTATAGACATTTTTCAGTTTTCATTACCAGAGGAGCTGGGCCATAATTCTCTTGCCTCTCCAGTTTCCTAATTCCTATATTATTTAACTGCCAGTTGACCTGCCTGATTGTTTGCTTTAAAAGAAAATCTAGGAGAAAAAACAAAGTCTTAAATGTTGTTTTTATATCTATTTAGTTGTTTCAAACAGGAAAGAGAGGAAGGAAATGTAGAGAACTAGGTACTGGTCATGTGCCATAGAAACATCAGGACACCAATTTTGCATTTCCTTTTCTAAGTAAAGCTAGAAATCTCTCTCTCTTTTTTTAAGCCACACAGAATGAATTTACCTCTTATCTCACTTGACCATGCCCTACTATTTGAAGCTAGATGCTTAAAAAAATCTTTTGGCACTAATAGGTCCAAATGGCAGGCCAGGGTTTCCTTTCACTGCTTCATTTGGAATTAGAATTTAGAATGAAAACTTTTCTATGGCAAAGTACGAATAAACTCTCAGACTTTTGTTGATAGTTTTTTTTATAGTTAATAGATTTCTTCTTTTCAATTCTCTTCTGTTTAAATTCCTTAAATTATTTTCAAATTCATTCTGTAAGAAACAAAAAGGTATGTGAAAGAGAGAGAGAGAGAGAGAGACTTTGATTTTGCCCAAGGTCTTATTTGCACAGCAGAAAATAATGCAGTTTGACACTGTTTTAATAATAATAATAATAATAATAAATTTTATTTATATTCCGCCTTTCCAATATTTTGATCAAGGCGGCTTACAATACAGATAAAAGCAAACTGTCATGGCTCAGTGCTATGGAATTCTGGGATTTGAAGTTTTGTGAAATACTTTGCCTTTTCTAACAGAGAGTTCTTACGCCACAACAAACTACACATTCCAGAATTCCATTGCGTTGAGACATGGCAGTTAAAGTGACGTCAAACTGGATTATTTCTGCAGTGCAGATTAGACTCTAAAGAATTATTAATTTAGCCTATTATTTATATCCCACCATCCTTCTAATGAGATCAAGATGGCATTCATGGCTCTCATTCTCACTTTATCTTCACAACAACACTGTGAGGTAAGACAGGCTAAGATGAAGTAATTGGCCTAACATCATTAGGTGAGCTTCATAGCCAAACAGAGGATCTAAATTTAGATTTCCCAAGTCCCTGTTCAACACTCTGTCACATTGTTCTTATAGGCACACACATATATCCCTACTGTAAAAGTAAATAAAGCATAGGAAATGGCTATGTAATGAATGATATATGTAAGCACATAAGTGCACAACTTACAATAGTAGTGGAAATTTATTTAGGTCCAACCAAGTCCCTATAAATTGGAAAGAGAATTTAAAGTATACCTTTTCCATGTGAAATTAGCCCTTGAATTAGTGAGGAACTTGGTTTTAATGTTCAAAACCACGTTAATAACAAACACAATTACTATCTTGCCACCTCTTTCAAGGTGTGATGTATTGACCATATTGATTATGCCATTTTCTATCAACGCTGGAACCTGGAATGGACGCAGTGATAGGTTTTAAAGGAAATGTTAGATATCCGCCGCCACCCCCTGCTATCCCAAAACAATGACGATTTGGGTGTGTTCATTTTATGTACATTTAATTTAAAAAAGAAAAAAACTTTTGGAAATACATCATGTTCATTTTTACATGGCATATAAATATCTGAAAGGTTTGCTCAATATTCTAAAGTTATTGAACGGAAGTACTTGATGGCAAGTTATATTCAGTGAAATAAATCTTTTGTCATTTAAAATTGTTTCTAGGTTGAAAATACTTGAAGCTGACCATTCAACATCATATATTTTCCCTATATTAGATTTTAGAGGAGAGGCGGTGAAGACACTGAAAACTTTGAACACTAATTTTAGCAGGCCCCCAAAAGCTATGCATATAAATATATGTAGTGAAAAAAGTTAATTACAGCTTTGATTTTAGATTTGGCTGGTATTGTATCCTTCCAGATGCCCAAATTGACTCTTATTGTGCTCATTCAGTATGTTATTAACTAATCATATGAAATAATGTGGAGAAATATATTGGAAAATTCCCTACCCCACATCACTACCTTCGAGGCAGCTGCCACTTTCAATAATGGAGTACAATGCCTATTTTCCTATTTCCCCCCTGACTAGAATTATAGTAGTTGAATGTCCAAGCATCAGTAAAACCCAAACTTTTCAAGGCAACTGGGCTGATGACTGAGGGAGTCAAGGTCAGCCAGATCCAGAAATAATTGAAAAGATACACCTATGAAAAATAACCTGGTAGTTCTAAGTTATGTCTAGATGAGAACACACAAAGGTCACTATACTATATTTGTAGTGGTAGCTGTGTTAACAAATAATTGGGTCCTATTGCAAATTAGGCCTGAATTCTCCCTAAAAGCCAAATTGACTAAATTAAGGATCTCATACTTTGGACACATCATGAGAAGGCATGAGTCAATAGAAAAGATACCCTGGTGGCGCAGTGGTTAAATGCCGGTACTGTAGCCATTCACTCGAAACCACAAGGTTGCGAGTTCAAGACCAGCAAAAGGGCCCAAGCTCGACTCAGGCTTGCATCCTTCCGAGGTCGCTAAAATGAGTACCCAGACTGTTGGGGGCAAATTAGCTTGCTAATTAGCTTACTTGCTGTTCACCGCTATGATCTTTGGAATAGCGGTATATAAATAAAACAAATTATTATTATTATTATTACCTATGTTTGGTAAGGTAAAAGGCAGTAGGAAAAGAGGAAGAGCACATTCCAGTGGATAGACTCAATCAGGGAAACTATGGCCCAGAGTATGCAAGACCTGAACAGGGTTGTAGAGGATGAGACTTGAAGATCTCTCATTCACAGAGTTGCTATAATTCAAAGTTGAGTTGAAGGCGGTGAACAACAACAGCTGTGTTGACAGGACAACAAATTCTTAAGTCCGTACTGTGGTAATACATCTATTAGGCCAACCAAAAAGGCAGAAAAGTCTCAGTGCAAGCTTTTGAAACACATGTGTCTTTATCAGAAAGTTTAAAGGACAGTAAAGAGAACCATGCAGTGGAAAATGAAAAGAGCGTCAGTGTTTCAATCACAAAGTGTGTCTGTTGCTTTGAGATGGTATGGGAGGAAAGGTTGCAGACTTTCAAAACGTCTTATCCAGGCTGCACACCCCAATGGCCTTGAGCTCACTGAGAACAGTAAATGCAGTGAGCACATTAGTGAAAATTTTCATTTATTTATTAAAATATTCATGTTGCAGACTACACCCAGAATTTCTCAGCCTAAACCATTATACATACACATAATATATTTTGCATACCTTAAAAATTATCTCCCCACTAATATGAACATACGTATGAACTACTGAAAATGGAATAAGAATGTTAATGAAAGTAATTTGCTGGCAAAATATTTTTAATAAGAAATGAGGGAGAAGGAAGTAAGCTATGTGAACAAGTCAGATAACTACAAACAAAATCTTATTTAAATATTTGAAGGGATGTCATATGGATGGATAAGGATGGAGCAAACTTGTTTCCTGCTGCTGCAGAGACGAAAAAGTGGCTCATTCCTGCATATTTCAAAAGCGGGTCAAAATTCCATCCGCACAGCCCATTCCCACGGTGGGCCAAATACCCATGGGCAAACCTCACAGTGTGTCATCAAGTTGCTCTACTGGAAAAAAATTTGTTGTTGTTTCCCCACCATGCATGTCCACCGTCACACACACATTCCCTGTGGCCTCCAAATACCTCCCACATCCACACAAATGCCATTTGATTGCATGGCCAGTCAAAGGTGAGGTGTTGCATATAAGTGTTGCATATAGAATACACTTGATTCCTATGCAGCAGAAAATCCCATTGAAAACAGTGAAATACTTAAATAACCTCAGGATGAAACAATATACAGTGGGTCCTTGGTATCTGCTGTGGTTTGGTTCCAGAACTCTCCATGAACATCAAAATTCATGGATGCTCAAGTCACATTAACTACCATGGTGTAGTAAAATGGTGTCCTTTCTATAAAATGGCAAAACTAACGTTTGTTTTTTGGAATTTATATATTTTTGTAAACTATTTTCAAGATGTGGGTGGTTGAATCTGTGGATAAAGAATCCGTGGATATGGATGGCTGACCGTAAACAAAATAATCTTGGCTGCATTTTGCTGCCTTAGGTTTGAGTAATTACTCATAAGCAAAGTCCATTGACACACACGACATACATTCACAAGATGTTAGCTGATGAGTTGGACAGAGTTTTGAGAATTCATAGTGTGTTGGTTTTATTTTAAAACTGTTGTTCACGTTGCCTTGATTACTCTAAAATGAAAGTCTGCTACTAACTGAAGGAGCCACATGTGTAGGAATCTTGATGAGGCCAGGAGTAATTATTGGACAAGCAAGCTGTGAACTGAACTGCAGGCATTTTGTGTCTACTTGGTGTGGTGGCAACACTATCAGAAAACTGCAGGAAATCAGGTTTAATTATATCCTAGCTATTTACCTAGTCACTTGTTCACAGAACAGGATGTGCAGGTGAGGGGAAACAATCTCTGTCCCCGATACTACCGATGATGGATGACACAGGAGCTGATAAGAAAAGGCATGTTCTTCAAAGGAAAACGGGAAGCCCATTCTGCATTGCAACTGAGCTAGCAGGAAGGTAAACAGGTCTATTACAGGAAGTGAGAGAAACCGATCATCTAAATGAACAGAGACTGGCTTAAATCCCTTGTTTCCATTACTGCATTTCTGACACATTCCCTTAATACCAGCCAACTTAATAGGCAAACGTGTAACTAGGAAGCCAGTGCTGCTGCTTCATTGCTTCACTTAACTATGACCAGTTTATTAATAGTGAAATTGATTGAACAAGCCAATGTTCGTCCATCTCCTATAGAAATGTTCTCCTCTTCATGAAAACTCTTTAACTATCAGCTTGGGCTAGGAAATGCCAGTAAGCCAAAATAAGTTGTTTTTTTCCCATGGGGAGGCACAATCTAAAACAGATTAGCAGGGTATTTCATGTATGCTGTTTAATTTTGAAGGTAGACTGGAGACTCTTGGTACATGATCTTATGTGGGGGGAAATGAAGTCATACTTCTCCTACAAATTTCTGCTTTGGTGCAGATGTGTGACAAAATTGTAAGACTTGAACAAGGCATCAAGTGTGATAGTGGTAGTCACAGAGTAGACTATTGTTACTCATCAGAGTAATAGCCATGGGGAAAATGTCTATATTAATTCTGTTTCCATCTGTGACCACACACACACACTGACAGGTAAATGCTCTCTGAGACAGCCCTTCATGGAACACATTTAGCATGTATCCATAAAGTCAGGTGATACAGAGAGGCCTTTTAATATCAGGAATGAACCATTTGGATGATGTTCAGCTTCCAGAGCAGCCCAATAAGGAAAAAAGGAGGTAAGGATTCAAATGCATGTCAGGATTTACTGAGTACAACAGATGGAGGATGCCAAAGAGGTTGGAGTTCAGTTAACAGAAGAGTAAGCAGATGGTCCTAGGAAAGTGATCACATTCTTAAGTGCTGAATGAGATTTATACAGAATAGAATCACATCTGTAGACACTGCTGGCCAGATGTATGGTGAAAGAGAAACATAAGAAGGAAATATTAGAAATAAACACAAGAGTTAGCCAAGTAACCTGTATGTATTTGTAATCGTGAGAGAATTGCCTAAATCAGACATGCCAGCTCTTGAAACTACTTGATGTGAAGTTAGTGGCTGACATCCTCTTCATGAATTACTATGGCATAAATTGGATTTACAGTACTGCAACTCACTGTTTTGATCACTTAGAAGACATGCTCCTAGTCTATGTACTATTGCAGCTGTTTCTATAGATCTTCTCCCTCCAGGGCAGATTCTCACTTGTTCCATTTCACTGCTGACCCTGTTGGACAGCTCCTGCGCAATACTCTGAAGGCCAGGAAAGGATGAATTTCCTGTCCAGGTTTTCTTGGCAATATGTAAAATGAGAACTCTGTGTATTCTCTACCAGGATATGCAAACTGTCCCCATACAGCAAGGGTGGACTACTGTAGATGGCTAGGGGGTAACATTGGTCCCCTAGGAGACCTTGGAAGCCATAACCTCCCACCACATCAGCTCCAGCAAAGCAACCACAATAACAAGTTTTATTTATTTCCTGCCTCGATCCTACAGATCGAGGTGGGTTACAATAACACAAAAATAACAATAAAATACATAATACATATAAAACCAATTCTACATAATCTCCTACCCACAATCCCCCTCCCTACCTTAAAAACAAGATAGAAATAAAATACTGATTAAAATTAGTTGAGATAGACATATTTGAGGCAAGATATCTCTTGGGGCAGACAGGAGCCATCAATATCAGTGGAAGGCGAGGTTAATCTGGAAAGGCCTGCCGGAAGAGATCCGTCTCGACAACCTTTTTAAAGGCTTTAAGAGTAATAATTTGATGGATCTCCACCAGCAGGTCATTCCATAGTCTTTTTTTGGTCCCCCAGACAGCCTTTAGAGTACATGCTGGCATTCTTACAATGTTTAGGGACATTCCTATGGCCCTAGAGAGAATTTTGGGTTACTTTGAGAGGTATTTTTAAATGTGTTCTATAAAAATGCATTTTGGCCCTTGGGGAGTCCAGGAAACTTCAAGCACACATACCCCAGATGTCATTTTGGGGCATTGTGGAACAAAAATATATATTGGCCTCATGCAGCCAGTGGCCACACTGTACTAACTCCTGCCATAAATGAAAGGCAAACCAATGCCATTATAAGGACTGATAATATCTTGTTCAAAAGTTCTGTTATGGAGGTGTGGGGGAGGTAGATCCCTGTGAAATTGGTGGTGGAACCAGGACTAGAAGTCAAAGCTTTTGAATGGGGAGTATATGAAAAGCCCAGCAGTTTTGCTGATGAGCCTGTAGGGAAACCAAGGATCACAGCTACTTGTGCTCTGAAATTATAGCAAAAAACAACAACCATGATGAAAGAGTGGGAAGAAAATGTATTTCTTTTGGGGAACCAATGGGCCAAAGTGTCTCATCCACCCTCTGAAAAGACTTCCACTTTTTTTTCTGGATGGTTTACAACTTCATCTTGAGTTCAGATTTTCAATACTATTCATAATGTTTGCGGTCCACAAAATCCCAGAACTCATACTATTGTTGCTACTAGTACTAAGGTATCAAACATATACCAAAAGATTTACCTCACTCCCACCTTATGTCAGGTGTCTGTTAAAGATGTGTGCATTAACTTCTATTTTGATATGAATTCATTTTTTAATAATTAATTTGTCTTTGGGGCTTTTTGTTGTTTGGTTAAAATACTTCTGATATTGTTGGGCTTAGAGCTGCTAAAGCTACCTCTTATTTAGTAACCATTTTCAGGTTCATGGGGGAATGACTTTTCTGTTGCTTTGCTACAGGTGTTTGAGAGATAATCCTCAGGGTGCACTTCTTTCCATTTATTTTTTATAAACAACAAAGTGTTTAGAAACACTTGTCCCCTTTTTAATTCACTGCTCCCCAAATATTTGGAAGACTTCTTAAACTTTTCAAAATTCCCAGTAAACTGAGTGGCCTAGGGGTGGATTATTCAGCAAGAATCCTTTAATGCTTTGTGGAGGGGGATGCTTATGTAATCTGTCTGTCAGCTTTTCAGGCATTAAACTTTAGAACTTCTGGCCATATCCACAGCTTTTTTAAATGACTGGTTTTATGTTGAGAGAAAAGGAAAGTCCATAATTCCTCATATACATGTATCAATGCTTGTAAGACAGTCATCAAAAGCTTTTAAATGAGTGTGTTGACTTGCACTAGTTACTTGAGTATTCATTTATGTCACTAAATGCTTATAGGCTTTTCCTATCTGTATTTTAATCAGTTTTTTTTATACTGAAGGATTCTACAAGGAAAGGGTGACCAGAGCGGCAACAGAAAACGTCCTCTGGGAAGTCATTACCAGTCTGATTTTCTTAGACTGCAAGAGATTCTTCCCAGAGGACCTGAGTGTGCGGGAAGGATTGTATGAGAGGAGGTGTTCCCTCAGGTAAGCTGGACCCAAGCCATATAGGGCTTTATAGATAATGACCAACACTTTATACCAGGGGTCGGCAACCCCCGGCCCGTGGGCCGGATGTGGCCTGTGGAGGCGGCAGGACCGGCCCCAGCCCGGTCCTGCCGCCACCTCCTCCTCCTCCTCCTCCTCCTCCTCCTCCTCCTCCTCCACCTGGGCCGCGCAACCGCACTGCCCTCCTCCTCCTCCACCGTGCAGAGGAGGAAGAGGAGGGCCGTGTGGGCTGGTGCAGAGGAGGCAAAGGGGGAAGCCCCATGCTGCCCTCCCCACCTCCCCGTGTGGGCCCGCGCCGCCCTCCCCGCCTCCCCACGTGGGCCTGCGCCGCCCTCCCCACCTCCCCACATGGGCCCACGCCGCCCTCCCCACCTCCCCGCACGGGCCTGCGCTGCCCTCCCTGCCTCCCAGTGCCACCTACCTCCTTCTCCTCTGCCTCCGCCGCCCCGCCCCCAGGCTGCGTGGTGCATGGAGGAGGGGGAGGAGGAAGAGGAGGATGGGGAGGAGGAGAAGAAAGAAGAGGAGGAAGAGGAGTAAGGAGCAGAAGGAGGAGGAGGAGGAAGAGGAGGAGGGGGAGCAGAAGGAGCAGAAGGAAGAAGAGGAAAAGGAGGAGGGGGAACAGAAGGAGGAGGAGGGGAGCAGGAGGAGGAGGAAGAGGAGGAGGGGGAGGGGGAGGAGAAGAAGAAAGAAGAGGAGGAAGAGGAGGAGGGGGAGCAGAAGGAGGAGGAGGAAGAGCAGAAGGGGGAACAGAAGGAGGAGGAGGAGAGGAAGAGGAGGAGGGGGAGCAGGAGGAGGAGGAGGAAGAGGAGGAAGGAAGAGGTGGTGAGTGGCCAGAGGCCTCAAAGTTTTTTAAATTTTTATTTTGGGTGCTTTTAATGCTAACAAGTCTCCCTTGGTTTGACAGTGATAGTGTGGTGGTGGTGGTGGTGGTGGTGGTGGTGGTGGTGATGATGATGATGATGATGATGATGATGATGATGATGATGATGATATGAGTCAGCTTGAGAGGCATGCCAGCACTGTTTCTTAAGCCGAGAGAGTGTCACCTTCCAAAGTGAGTTTTGGGTGATTTTAATGCTAACAAGTCTCCCTTGCTTTGACAGTGATAGTGTGATGATGATGATGATGATGATGATGATGATGATGATGATGATGATGATGATGATGATGATGATGATGATGATATGAGTCAGCTTGAGAGGCATGCAGGCACTGTTTCTTAAGCTGAGAGAGTGTCACCTTCCAAAGTGTGTTTTGGGTGCTTTTAATGCTAACAAGTCTCCCTTGTTTTGATAGTGTGATGCTGCTGCTGCTGCTGCTGCTGATGATGATGATGATGATGATGATGATGATGAGAGTCAGCTTGAGAGGCATGCAGGCACTGTTTCTTAAGCCAAGAGAGTGTGACTTTCCAAAGTGCTTTTTCTGTGTGTTTTTGGTTCTTTAATGGTGATATTGATATCAGAAAGCCTCTGAGGCAAGGTCAATGTAAATTGCTGTGATTTTTACAAACTCATGCGCAGTGAAGAAAAACCAAAGTCCCTTGACCAAGTACACACTTCTGAGAAGTACACTTGGTGCAAGAACTGTGAAACCACCTTGACATGTTCAATATGCATAGCCATGTGAACCCATGTTCAGTGTGAAACCCAAAGAGTTTGGTTATGCAATAAGCCTCTGAAATATGCAAGAGGCCATCTTAAGTAAAGCCATGTTCAATGCCCAAATGTGCTGTTTGGAATGGGGGGAG
>NC_056524.1:191304787-191354570 GCF_019175285.1 Sceloporus undulatus
GGGGTGTTGGCCAGAAAGGGAAGTACATTTCTGCCATCTGTCTAGGAATAATGCCCAAATGTCCTCCATTTTGATCATGCCTAAGAAACATGCATTTATATTAACATTTTTTAAAAATCATCAAATTTTTTCACATGTCCTCCATTTTTTAAAAATGTGTCCTACATTTGAAAATGTTGTCCTATATTATTTAATTATTTAATTATTTAATTATTTATTTTTTGGCTCTTCTATTTATTTTTGGGCTCTATTGATAACACCCTACCCCATGTCTCCGGAGGATCTCACCCAGCAGCTTCATGTAAATGTTGAATAGCATTGGAGACAGTATCGCACCTTGAGGGACACCTGATTTGAGCTCCCTCTTGGCTGAAAAACTGTCCCAAGCGACACTAGTGCCAGATATTCAGCAGTGATGCATATTAGATGACCGCATGATGCCAAATATTACATTTTATTTTGAGATGATGCTTTCTACAGTTAGAAGTCCAATGCATGTTTTTATAGTACCATAATGCTTTCCTGTTCTTTACTGCTTGCTTCCTGGTCTCCTTTTTCCCACCTACCCCATCTCGACATATCTCCGAAGTGATCACATTTTATAATCCAGGAATGAGTAGGCATAGTCCAAAAGTAACTCCAGAGTGACCAGATTTTATAATCCAGGAATGAGTAGCCACTGTCCAAAAGTAAAAACAACTACCTCAGACAGTCTGCAACAGAATTCTTATGTTTTAAAAACTGATGGTATGTCTTAGTGAAATTTAGATTAGGGATTTGAAAATAAATATTGTCCAAATGGTTTCAAAATAGGACTATTTATTTATTTATTTACAAGAAAGTAAACAAGCATAAGTTGAATCCTCAGGAGTCCTTGGGACCAAACAGTAAGAGCAAATTTAGAGGGAAAAGTGTTTTGTGGGTGCTACCACCGAGAACCCCTCCTTTTTATCGTATTCCTAAAACAGGGATAAGAATTGTGTGGCTCACAGTTGTGTGGCTCACGCGAGGCCATGTTGGGGCCAGCTGAAGCTGCCAGGGCCCGCCACTACCACCCTCTAAAAAAAGAACAAAAATTGAAGTGTGTGTCCCTAGAAGCCTCCAAGGAGCACAACTGTCCCTTTTATGGTTGTTTTACGGTGCCTGTACTTTTGGGAAGCCTTCTTTTCAATACTGAGAGTTTCAGAAAAATGGATGAGTGCAGTTTGTGAATGTTTGGGGGTGATGGAAAATGAGGCAGGTCCAGCCCTCAGAACCTTTGCAACTGCCTACCTTTACCTAAAGTAGCAATGACATTGTCCAGTATATGTGGTCATTCCTTTTGAAGGGAAGAGAATTAGGGGAGAGCCATTCATTTAAGGAGAGAGGGAAGAGATTTGTTTAGATTAGATGCTTTCATGTCTGTTCTACATGTAATGCCATAAATGATGTTAGGTGTGTGGAGGACAGGAGAAACAAATCCTCTGTTTCCTGACCATGCAAAGCCTTTCACTGCTCAGTATCCATAACAGCTGGGCTACTGAGATGAAAACACTATCTTGTTTGTCAGAAATATACCTCTACAGCAAACATGTGGACCATTTTCTCTCCTGAGGGCCACGATTCCTCAGAACTATTCTGTCAGCACATGCTGGAATTGGTGGGAGCTGAAGTCAGTAACAGGCAGACTCAGAGCTGGGAAGATCAGGTAAACTCCTTTTTCCTTTCCTTTTCCTTTTTCTGCTGCCTCCTTTCCTCTCTCTTTCTGACACCCCTTCTGCCTTCCTCCCTGCCCAGTTGGTTGCCATGGGAGGGAGAGACCTTTCTTGCCAGTTGTCCAAACTAATTATCTGAAGAGGGATTTTGAACTTAAGTCAAGGCAAGGATTTAGCTCCAGGGGGCACAATGATAACATTGCCTGCCAAATAAGAATTCTGCGTCCCTCCCATGAAATTTTCCTTCATTCTCACATGGGAGAGGGCCATCTCAGTAGCTGCCCCCAGATTCTGAAACTCTCTTCCCAGAGACATTAGACTGGCATCCTCTCTACTTTCCTTTTTTCAGACAAATACTTTTTCCCCCAGTTTCAACATTCATTTGGTGAATGACTATATAAGGCCCATCTCGCCTAATCAGTGTTCTGGATCCTTTGTGTAGAGGTATGTGTGTTTGTTTAACGATACACAACATGTTTTAATCTGTGTCTTTTTTTAAAAAAAATGTTTTAATCTTGTTTTAACTTTAGTACCTTTTGAATTTTTAACAATGTGGTTTTTAACTTGTAAGTCACTTTGAGTTCCCAACTGTGAAAAGGTCAGATGATGGTGGTGGTAGTGATAATGATGATTCTCTGAATTTTTAGTATTGCAGTGACTTAAAACTTTAGTTGAGCATTTAAAAATACAGTTCAGATGTCCATAGAAGGGGGGCAGTCAAAGTTACCAAGGAAATGCAAACACGGCAAATATATGAGTTCTTGGTGCAAATGAGTTTTAGTGTCTCAATGGAGTTTAGCGCACAGCTAAAAAAAAATCCGGTTTACATTTGCCAGTTTGAATCCTAATTCGGGCTGCATCCAGATATTATGCTACCGATGCCACCATCTGGGTGCAGCCTGCGTAACTTCCAGGTAGAAGCTACGCTTAGCCGGCTGATTTGTAAACCTGGGAGTTTCCCAGTTTTAAAAAGAGGCTGGCTGAGTGTAGTTTCTACCTGGAGGTTACCTGGGTTGCACCCAGCCAGTGTCATTGGCAACATTTTGCATATGATAATATCCAGATGCAGCCCAAATTTGGATTCAAGCGGGCAAAGGTAAGCCGGATGTTTTACCTGTGCGCTAAACTCCAACTATGTGTGATGTTAGAAAATTGGAAAGTGAAGAAAAAATTCAGTTGAGAGAGTCAGAATCTAACTTGGAGCCAATGGTCTTATTTTGCCACTGCAGATTGCCTATTTATACTGCTCTGTGCTTGTTGCCTTCTGAATACTTCATGGAAAATGATTCTGCACAGAGGCAATCTCAACCCCACTTGAGCTCAAGTCAAAGGCAACAGTCTTAGGGCCCACTCACACTCCACAACTGGAATGCTATTATTCTCTTTCAGCTGTCATGGCAACATCCTATGGAATCCTGGGGTTTGCAGTTTGAGAATACACTGGGGATCTCTGGCTGAGAATTTTAAATGCTCCTTCCTAAAATGCAGATCCCAGGATTTTGCTTCAAGTGGATTCATAGTGCTATAAGTGTGTGGTGTGAAAGGGTCCTTAGAGCTTAAGGAGTTTCTCAGTTCTACCACAACATTTTCTAGTGAAAGTGATTGTCCTGCAAGTGACAAAACAGTTTGGAAGTTATGATATCAAGGCATTCAGTGTTCCTTCTGAATCATACTGAGCACCTTATAAACCAAGACTACAAGAATTATTCAACCATAATTTATTTATATACCCCCCAACCCAGACACCACTGCTTTGCTCACCCCAAACTGAAACCTAAACTGACTGTAGTGGAGATGTGTAGAATACAAATAAGGACAAACTGGATCTGTTGTTTATTAATTTACCCTTTAGAACCTAGTGGGTAGTATACATAAAATATCAGGTGAGGGGAGAAATGTGTGTCTTTCTTCTTTGTGCTAACTGGCCTCTCTTACTCCACTGCCAATCTGCACCAAATGCCCTGACAGAAAAATTGTCATGAAAGTTAAACTAGACACGTCCAATTTTGTTACAGGATAATCTGTGCTAAAGCATGTGCCAGTTTGGGTAACCTTCTCAAGCTCATACTTTGTTTTCTATTAAATGTCAGCTCTGATAGACTAGCTTGCTTATTGGAAAGGGCAGGTTTTTACTTCAATAAAAACAAAACCTTGTTAAAAAGTCAGGCAGTCCCTCAATAATATAACAAAAACAAAACAAAATACAAACCCCTACAATACATGAAATATTCACTCTTAATTGGCATGACTGCACTGTAAAGTTTTATTGGTGGTGTGAAGGCTACCAGAGATTATTTGTTTTCAGGGGATTGTCAAGGTTATGAAACATTTTCAAGGTAGCAGAAGATGCATAAATTAAGCCTGCTACTGGCGATAATGTTCTGGTGGTGTTGAATTAAATATGCAAGAGCCTTCAGGGGAAAACCATGTGTGTATGTGTGTATATATATATATATATATATATATATATACACACACACACACACACACACACACACACACACACCATATATATATAATCACAATTTGTCTATATATGATTCTCATCTGGGGTGAATTGGCTTTGTTTCCCACTGACAGTCTTGTAATTGTGTTAATTCACAACTCTTCAAAATGTGTTTTTGCAGGCCTGCACTTGCTGAATGGAGTATATTACCTTCAAAATCTAAGACTCGAGGGAAAGGAATCAATATCTTAGGGTAAATGTATGCTTATCTCTTAAAGATAGATTGGGCTCAAACCTGGGAGAACAATGAATGCAGAATTCAAATGACAACTCTGGTGTTTTAGATAGTGATATATATATACATACACATACACACACACACATACATATATACACACACGCACACACGCGTGCACACACACGCACATGCATGCATACATACATTTGGAAGCACCTCAAAACCAAGGCACTGAGGGTTTAAAACACACACATATTGCCAGATCTTACTATTCATTGAGAAAGACACAAGCTACCAGAAGGGGAGAGAAAATGAGGACATTGCCCTGCAAATGAAAATTCTGCCCTCCAAAATGAAATTTTCTGTCAGTTTTCAAATTTCTAGAATAACAGAATAAGACATTGAAAATATTCACACCTACTTCTAACATAATTGCTGTGTTTGCATTTCTTTTCATTTTATTTGCAAGCCTAAATTGTATTTCTAAATGATGGATTGAATTTTTTAAATTACAGCAATGTTAGTTATTTGGGGACTGAAAGAAAATTTGCCGGGGGGGGGGGGACGACAGAAGTCTTATTGGGAGAACAATGCCTTCGTTGTGCCATCCCTGTAGATACAACCCTGACACAAGGTGTAGAGAAAGGACAGAAACTAAAAGGGATAGCACAAGGCAAAATCGGAGATTAGAATTGGAAGGCTGAAGAGGAAGAGAAGTCTTGACATCAGATTTTTTAAAACTGCAGGTAGGGCAAAGTGCAGACATGAAGAGACATTAAGTTCCTGGGGAAAGGGAAAGCAAGAGAGAAAGGACAGAGGTGTGAAACAGAAGGCACAATTTAAGGTTTAATAAGAGAAAAATACCAGCAGTGAAGGTGAAAGTGGACAAAGAGAAACATAGATGAGTGGGTAAGATGCTAAAGAAGGAGAAGCCAATGGGGAAAAAATAAAGACAGAACATAGACAAAACAAAATATTTGGGGGGAGGAAGCAAATGGCAGCATAGTTAAGAACAGAGGGAGAGGGTGAAGCTGAGAAAGATGCAAATTAGAAAAAGAGAGTTACAATTATCAAACCGGGAACAAATGATAAAATAAGCAAATGCCTTTACAACAAGAGATGTTTAAAGGGGATATGTAAAAAGACAGAAGAGGTAAAGAGGACTTCATTACAGTTCTACCTAGAAAGAATAACAAATGATAGAAGAATAATAAGGATGATGATGGTGGTGGTGGTGGTATGGAGGAATAATAAGGAATCATACGAATAATAGAAGCATTGCCCACAATGGGAGAAAGGGAAGAAGATATTAAAACAGAAGATTAAATTTAGTGTGGCACCGATGCTGCTGTGCTAGCACAACACAACACAACATAACTTTCCTCCACTCCTGCTCCCACCTTCAGCACCACTTGACAAGGCCTTCTAAACAGTTTCCTAGGCCTCCAGAGAATGATCTGAGGATACAGGTCAGGTGCCATGTTGATTTTGCCAACAGTAGCAGTTCCATCAATGGATGTGTCACATTTGATTCTAGCCTTAGTTTAAAACATTAAACAGATGATAAGAAAATACATACTGCTAGTAATAGTTGCTAGATAAGATAAGGAAAAATAAATTAGAGAAAAGCCACAGGTCAGAGTAAATAGGATAATGTGTATTAAAAATGAATAAGAGGAACATGGGGAAATAAATAAGAAGGAACAAGAACTGTTTGACAGTGGAACACACTCCCTTGGAGAGTGGTAGAGTCTCCTTCTTTGGAGATCTTTAAGCAGAGGCTGGATGACCATCTGTCGGGGATGCTTTGATTGTGATTTCCTGCATGGCAGGGGGTTGGAATGGATGGCCCTTGTGGTCTCTTCCAACTCTACAATTCTATGATTCTATAAGAGGAAATGAGTAAGAAGAAAACAGAAAAGAGAAAGGGACTAGAGCCTCAGTGTAAAAGAGGGGAGAATTACTAATATATACAGCAAGAATGATCAGAAAGAAAAATGAATTAAAAACCCACAGGGAATGGCAAAGAGAGAATGGAATGGTCAATGGTAACCATAGCTAAAAGTAAATTAAACCTAAGAAGAATTTTAAAAATTCATATGAATTAGCAGTTAAGTGCACAAAATGGGTTAGATTCTCTACTACAGAGCAAACTACATGTCCCATTTCAGACATCCTATAGCACACAGGTTAAAATTCCCCTCGGGAGGCATGGAGACGCACTATCCACGATGCTGCAGCCTTTTTCAAAAACTCACGCCGAACGAGCTTCGAAGAGAAATGACAACACAGAAAGAACCACAACCCGGAAACATCACCCAAGGAGACTTTCCGCTGTGCTTTCTGCAACTGGACCTGTTTGTCCCGGATTGGCCTTTTTAGTCACCAACGCGCCTGTACAAAGCACAGGATGATGAGTCTTTCCTGAATCTTCGTTCGTGAAGCAAAGCCAGAGAGAGAAAATTCCTCTGGATGCTTCTTGTCTATCAGGAAAGGAGTATACTGGCCATCTGTGCCAATTCTCATCTTTTGCTTCCATCGTTGTGCTTAAATTTAAAAGATACCAATAGGTCTGTCACCACAGTTGTTCATGTGCTGAGCATGCTATGTCCAAAGTATCAAAAATATGCCCTTAGAGGTGTGCCCAAGCTCACCTGGCCATACTGTGTTGAAAGATAACCCTCGCTATCAGCCTCCTACTCTGATGCTACCTGATCTGAATATGAATTACTCCCCATGAAAACTTGTCATCCATCTTGAATATCATTGATTTTATTTAGCCAGGCTTTTGGTAGATGAATTTGACATGCATAGTGTGGTGTGTTGTTTTAATATTTTAATGGTTTTTATTGTTTTTAATTTATACCTTAAGATTAGTAATATTTAACTATTTTTAAATTTTGCAATCAGTAATCATTCTATCTTTTTAAATTATTGTTAGCTGCCTTGAATCCCATTTTGGGAGAACAGCAGATCTAGATCCCCTAAATAAATAAATAAAAATGCCTTTGCTCCTCATAAGCAGAGCATGGAAGTAGCTTATTACAAATAAGTACAGGTATACAGTACTTCAGTTAACAAAGCCTCTGACAAACATGGTCCTTTTAAGAAGGTCTTTTAAAGCCCCATTCCCTCTTCTCCTCCTTGTCTTCTATCTAGCTGAAAGGTTTTTAGCATCATTGACAGTGGGAGGATGGTGAAGGAGGGCAGGAGAAACAGACTTCTGGTGTCAGGTTGCAGCAACACATCTGCAGTAAATAATGCAATAAAGCTTGGGCCAATCATAGTATAGTTGCATTGTATATGTAATATAACTTACCTACTACAGGCAAGGTAAACCCAAGTTGCCTCCAATGTCCCTTACTAACAACAAAACAGAGGCAAAGCCTGTCTCACCAGCTCTTGTCAACATGGTAAAGAAGCATAGATATATACCTTTGCCCACCAAAATGGAAACCATAAGAAAGGAGGAGGCTGGTAAACAAACAAACAAAAAACATTCCTGGATGCATTTTATAAGAGGTTTTCAAGTGATCTTATCCCTGGTTGACACCCAAAGCGGGAGTGACACCACTGGTCCCCAAATGTCTGCCTTTTGGCAGAAATGGGCTGTGGCATTCAGCTGCAACCCTTTAAAATCCCAGGGCTCAGCAGAAGAGATTATGTTTGGGGGGGCAAGGCTCAATGGACAAAGAAAGGAGAGGCCTTGGTGTTCTGTTGTTGTTGTTTTTTAATTACTCTTTCAAGAAAAAAAATGCAAAACCTCACATCTTATCAAATTTTCATTTTACCCACATGAAACTGTGTAAATGTAAAGACATTTAGGCTATGCTTGTGATATTGTAATTTAAAGGTAATTTTTTTTAAAAAAAATTGCTAGTTGTTTATTTTACAACTATTTCCATTACATTCAGTGATACATGGGAATTATGATTTATGAGTGACATTAGTACAACAAACATTACTAAGGATTCTGTATAGTGTAGTATGGGAGGAGGTCAATGCAGAGGGTGACACCATTAGTTACTCCACTGAGTGACATCAACCCTAGTGATGCCACTGCCTATCCCTATTTTTTGCACATTATTTCTGCCTCTGGTACCAAATTTTCAGTTAAAGTAGTAATACCTGAGAACATATCTACTTTGTTAACCAAGATATATCTGTAGTTACTTATAATGATCTTTCTAAGACTGGATCCAAGGTATACCTGTAGTTACTTATAATGATCTCTCTAAGACTCTTACAGGTGTTTGGAAAAGTGACTCATTCATTGTTTTCCCTTTTCCACATAGCAGATCTGCCATATGGTTATAATGAAGAGTGGGGAACTATAACAAGGCCAGGAAGCAGTTTTCTGCCCACAGGACTCTTGAGGGGAGCATAGGAACTGCTAAAATAGGAAAAATAAAAAAGTTAATGTGACTAAAGGTCCATATCTGATTTTGAGAAATAAGTATTTGCTGATCTTAAACAGTGCAGAGATAGGGAGGGAGCTATAAACCTATTTAAATGGTGGAGTGCCATTCCTGAAAGATTCCAGAAGAAGGAATTAGCCCATTTTTGTTTTTGTGAGAAATAGGGGGAACCTGAGAAATGTGGAAAGGATGAGGGCCACAAAAATAGCCTTTGGAGATACACTTGCCCCCCCAACACACACACACACACACACACACACACACACACACACACACACTAGACACTGTTTTCTTTTGTATGCAAATATTATTTCATTCACAATTTTTTAATTCTTCAGGGAGTTCCTGAAGTTGTTATACAGATTGAGCATCCTGTATTCAAAAATCCAAACACTGAAATACTCCATAATCTGAAATTACCACAGATTGTCCAAATGGGTGGCTGAGATAGCGACAGTAGTGACACCTTTACTTTTTAATGGTTCAGTGTACACAAACATGTTCCATGCACTAAATTATCTAAAATACTGTGTATAAAATTACCTCCAGACTATGGGCATAAGGTGTATATGACATAAATGAATTTTGTGTTTAGATTTAGGTCCCATCTCCAAGATATCTCATAATACATCTTATTGATTGATTGATTGATTGATTGATTGCACTTATATCCCATCTTTCTTCCAAAGTGGGATATAATAATTTTAAAAATAATAACAGCTTACAAAAGTTTAAACACAAAAAGAGAGGAGGAAAGGGGTCAACCAGAACTCCAGCCTGGGAACAACTACAGAGAAATCTTTGTCACAAGTTCTGCCCAGCTGTGCCTCTGAGGATGGCAAGACTAAGAAAGCCCTCCCTTGCAGAACTCATTGCTCACCTTGTCTTATATAAGGAGATATAATCTTTAGCATAGTCTGTACTGTAAAAGGTCTGTACCCAAGCCCTGTGATGGTCGAAACCATCACTTTGATTTCTGCCAATGCAACTGTTTCATTGGGGGAGAGGGGTTTACATGATCTTTGTACTCTGCCTCCATCAACAGCCTGGTTGCAGCGTTCTGAACCCACTGAAGTTTCAAAACAGTTTCCAAAGGCAGGCCCACAGTTTCCAAAGGCAGGCCCTATGTTACAGTAATCCAAATGGGATGTAACCAAGGCACGTGTCACCATAACCAGATCTGTCTTCTCAAGGAATAGGTGCAGCTGGCACACTAGTTTTAACTGAGCAAATGCACTACTGGCCACAGTCAACACCTGGACATCCAGGCTCAGATCCAAGTCTATTATGCATATGCAAATATTCCAAAATCTGAAAAAATTGAAATCCAAAGCACTTCTGGTCCCAAGCATTTTGGATAAGGGATACTCAAGCTGTGTATTTATTAGAAATGTGGGTTTTCAGCTCTTCTCCATTCATATCATATTGCTCAGAAGCTTATTTGGTTGATTTTTCAGAAGCCATTTCTGCTATCCAGGAGGCCAGGTCATTTTGGTCCCTGAATATCCAGATGCTTGTATCTTATGATGGATATAGATAGTCACCTGGATCAGAACCTGAGGAATATAAAACATCCAACACAATTAATAATTGGCATTGTTTGATTTTTATATGGCTACTATCATTTGTCCATTATGAATAGCCTGAAAGAGAAAGCTTTCATACAGCAATCCATTCCTTTTATCTCTCCACCCATAAAAATCAAGACGCAATTCTTTACTTTTACCATCATCACCTGTTGTCATAGAAACTATTGCAACACATAAGTACTGCAAATGACTGCAACTTCATTGAATGGACAGGGATGGAGATGTGCCCCCCTCCAGGGGGAACATTTTAGTTTAAACAGGTGTATCTATAATAATGGGTAGGGGGTGATAAGAGGAATCATTCAATATCACAACAATACAGTGTGAACAACATCTATTATTATGCTAACAAACTCCTAAAAGGGTATTTACTGAACCTTTTGTTTATTTCCATGGCATTGTTTTCCACAAGATATGCAAATTGTGTGAAAATAAGGGGATTCATTGTCATAGTATGAATGGAACACACACACTCAAGTTTTGTACTCATTTTACTATGGAAAGGAATATAAAGGAGTGTGTGTGTGTGTGTGTGTGTGTGTGTGTGTGTGTGTGTAGGTCTATGGGTATGGGTATGGATACATACATAACATTCCCTCTTGGTTTATAAAAATATGCTTTAGATTATCTCATCCGTAGGGTACCCATTGGCAAGTCTCTCAAATGATTTCATCAACAAATACATTTATTTTGCGTTAGTCATTTTTATAGCACCTGGAAATTGACTCTGCATTCTCTCAGGCTTATCTACAGCACTGTGCTCTTCTCTAGAATCAGAAGGTCAGTTACAATACAAGTTAGCATTTCTGTTCTTCACTCAAGCTGCAAAATGCCAGAAGAGCTTTGATTTGAAGCCTGGAGAAAATGGTTATTCCTGTATCATCTCGGTGGAATGCAAAAGCCCAGACAGGTCCTTAGGATGTGTAAATGTCACCAAGATTCAGTTTTGCAGAGAAGCCATTGACACTCGAGTGACAGCAGGCTGCATTTTGCTTCTGGTTCAGTACAAATTACAGACAACTTGACATTAGAGACCTCAGAATGCAAAGGCTGACTAAAACCCTACACGATCAACTGACTTTTTCATATTTACAAACCACAGCTCTCACTTAGACCTTTCTTAAGGGACAGTTGGATAAAATGGTGGCAGGGATAAAGGAAAGAAGACAGAACTGCAAAGTTCCTAATTCATGTTATTTTCTGCTCTGTACTTAAAAATCTGAAATGAGCAATGATTTTCCCTGCAAGATATTAAACATAAATGCTGCTGGCATATTCTTAGGTTTTTAGTGTGCAGCCTTCAGTCTCTCAACCCCTGTTGAATAAAGCATAATAGAAAGGCAGACCGTTCAAACAAGAAAAGATCTTAGCAGTGTTTCTGGCCCCTATTCATGTTGTTTATTGCAGATAAATTCCTACATTCATTGTGTGCATTTATGTGGCAGCTTTGCTCTCATCTTGTCTTCCTTTCACATGTAAGAGGCAATTTGGGTGTCCATTTTATCAAGAGGTCTGCCAGCATGATCCTGGATTTTGAATATGTTTACTGAAAACAAAGCAGGTGGTGAGAAACAGCCTCTCTATCTTATCTTATCTCTTCTTCCCTGTCTCCCTTTAACATGATTCCAGGCCAATGGTGAACATAGCACCTTTGTTTCAACTAAGAAAATAAACAAGATAAGAAGTCAAGACATGTGTTGTACTAGCAAACTCTTATGCCTTGAGCAGTTGTTAAAAGTGGAAATCAGGGGACACAGGTAACTGAGAAGTGGCAATAAATCCAAACAAGACATACTGTTAGCTGGTGCTTATGGGAATTCTTAAACAACACTGTGCCATTATAGTGTGCACAACAATATGTTTGATTAAAAAAATTAGAATTTGCACAAATGGATATGCTCTTGCCTGAAAGAAGAATTGTATATTGTAAGCACACATTAATACACTGAGAAAATAACATTCTTAAGTCATAAAGGATCACTTTATGCAACCTCATCTATTTTCATCTCGTGAAATTAAGAATGAAGACACCTGAAAGTATATTAAATACTAACTCTCTTCATACATTTCCCTAATGCATTGGTCCAAGCCATAAAGGGAGAGTGGAGCAGGAACAATTAGTTTCTCCCACGACTAGATCATAGAACATCTGCAAAGAAGGAGTAGCTTTAAGTGTAAAGGTGCCAGCTATGCCATGTTCCAGATTGCACAGAAGTCTTTGTGCTTACATATGCACCCACGGAAACCCCTTCTCTAGAGACACTCATAATGTCTATGTAGATTTGGGAGAGAAGGTGCTTGTCATGTGTGAGAGAGTTAGTTGGTCTGGCCTCATTCCATGTGCTGGTCCAATGCATGAGGAAAATGTCTCCCCTAAATTTGCCCCCCCCCCAAAAAAAAAATCAGTGCTGTAAACATGTGTTCAACCCACTTTGCAAACACTTTAGATACTTTGTTGGTCTTCAGTGTGCCCATATTTTTGCAACTGGCTTTTTTTGCATACCTTTTCTCTATGCCTATGATTTATATTTAAGATTGTTTCTTATGATGTTTTTAAAATGTTTCATACGAATTGTATTTGAGATTGTAATGCCATTTGATATGTTGTAAACCATTTTGATCATGTTGGAAGAGCGGTATATAAATAAAGTTTTTATTATTATATATTATTTATATGAGTCTGGGCCAGAAATAACAATATTTCTTGGATCTGAATAACAGAAGGGAAGCGACATATTGGGAAATTCCAAAAAGGTACAGTTAGCAGAGAAAGGAAGCAGGATGCATTGGAGGAAATACAGAAGCATTCCCATACTTACTAATTGTCTATCAACATTTACTCACAAAGATCCAAATCTGTGCTTGTTTCTATAATAGCTGGTTGATATACACAAAAATACTCTGGTGTAGCCCAGCATTTCACACAATGTAAGTTACAGCATGAAGCTTTTCATGAAAGCGAGTGAAATATACTTGGCACAAATCCCAACCATCAACCTATAGATTTCTTGCTAAAACAAGAGGAAAAGCAGAATAGAACTATGTTTTATATGGGGCTAGAAAAGCTTATAGTGCCATCTCTTGGTGGAGGTGCTCTCTCTATTGAATAACCTTTGGTATTGTTGTTTTAAGTACCAATTCCCTTCTAAGATCTCAAGCAAACCATATATAAATTCACAAAGAATGTGATGGATGTATCATTCATATCCATAACAAGATAGGGCACCAGGTGATGCTCTTGGTCATATATTAACACCCATCCACCTCCACAATTAATCAGTCATGTCTTGGCCAGTTAATATATATATTCATATATCCTGGCTGCGAAACTTCATCTATAGACAATGGCTCTATGGTTATAGCTTCAGGCTGTAGAAATTAACTCCTGGTGAACTCAGTGATTTTAAGTGAAGTCTTAAATTGGCAAAGGTACCTTTTGACGGATTCAGCAGCAATCGCTTTTTTAAAAAGCTTCATCCCTTCTGTTTCAAAAGTAATCCTTGATCTCAGCAACAAAACTGGAACTCAGTTTGCTAGCCACTTGTCCTTGACTCTCAATAGTTATTTGCTTATTTAGTAAGCTTATCCTACTAAATCAGGGAGAAAAATAAGTGCAGCTTGCCAGTCAGGTTAGGACAGTAGCTTATCACACATAGGGACATAAGAGTCAACTACTGTTCTTGTTGACTCAAGCTGGCAAAAAAAATAGAACATGAACACAAAAACATAAATATAAATAATCACTGGTTGAGAAGTAAAGATATGTCAAGATGATTATCCATGTGAAATTTTTTTTCTTTTTTGTTTGAAATAAGAGGAATAAACTTTTAGCTTATAGTTTAGATATTTCCAAATGTAAAGGAAGGTGGGATAGGAAGAGTGATAAGAGTAGTAATAGCCTTGTAGAGAGTTTAGTTTTATGTGGTATGTTTATCAGACTAAATGAGTTGGTGGAATATCTAATGTAGTAAATGTATTATATGTTGTATAGTTAATGGTATATAATGGTATGTAATTGTAAATTTAAATGTTTATTTGTTTTTTTTTTATTATTTTGTCATGTGTATTTGTTCGTTTTTAATTGTAATAAAGAAATTTTAAAAAAAATGAACGAAGAGGTCATTCTGTGCTTTGGAATATAGTCACAAAAGCAGCAGTAGGCATTTCTTGGGGTGAGGGGATGATAAAGGAAATATTTGAAAATGAAAAGAGACGGTAGGAGGACATGGTGACCTGCTTCCTTAGAAATGCCTTAGATGATGAGAGAGGTTTGGTATTTGAGGACAGGATGAGGAGCAAAACAATAACCAAATGCCTTCCTACAAATGCAAACAGGATAAACTAGTTCTGGTAGCATTTCACTTTCTCTCTCTCTCTCTGATATACTTATAGATTTGTGTGCATATGCACACAGACACACATTCATCCACATACAAATGAATTCATTAAAGAGCTGATTGTGTTTCTACCTATGGCACGGACGTATATAGAGTGTATGCTGGCACATCTAAATGTGCACAGGCTCTGATATGCATGGCATGGAAAACAGAGGGTCCCAGATTGTGTATACAAGCTAGATCATATGCCCAGAAATACATATTTCCAGCAGCATTGTAACTTTTATTTTTATTGTGCAAAAATCACAACAGAGAAGAAACAAAACAAGTGAAAATAAATTGAAAAAGAGGAATACGTCAGATAATAGACTGGAAATACACCAGTGAGAATCTTCTAGAAACTAGCATAAACTTCGGAAAACTTACACAAATCCACACATGTGCGTTTTTTTAAAAAAAATTAACAACTTTTAACCAGCTTTAATTTTACTTTTAATATGTAAAATTGTTTAATATGTTTTAGCTTTTTAAAACATTTTTATTGTTTACAATATTTTCAATTCACCCATTTTATTTTCTTGTATGCTGTCTTATCTTAGACAGATTATAAATATAACAATAGCAAGAATTCTTTATTACAGTCCAGACACCCAGCAAAATCAGATTCACAACATATAAAAAGAGAGGACAAGGAACAACTAGTCAATGCATACAGACAGAGTGTATTCATACAGAGCTTATTATTAATAATAACAATAACAATAATAGAAAAGACAACCAAATATTCAGAGACATGTCCATGCAAAGTTAATGTCTATAGACCATATGGTGAAATAGTGAGAGTTGTGAGTCTTTTAGACACAGAAAGGCCATGCAGAATTCCTTTCAATCAACTAAAAGCTAATTTCCAAGATTTAGGTAAATAGGCCAAGAGCATATGTAGATCTAAAAGATTCAAAGATTGCTACAAGACAAAATTAATTTGAATGACATTTTTCCCCAAAAGGAAATTACCACTGGGCATAACCAGACTGTTGGTTTAAAAGATGCACAAAGACAAGGAAACCATCTAGTATGTGGCCTTTCTCTCTTTCTGCTTCCCTCCACCTTTCCTAACATTATTGTCTTTTCCAACAATTGATGCCTTCTCATGATGTGTCCAAAGTGTGACAGTCAAAGTCTTGTCATCTTGGCTCAATAATGTTAAAGAGACTAGGTGAATGTGCTGTAAGTCTTGTCATCTTGTGAAGTTGAAGGCTTTCATGGCCGGCATCCTTAGTTTTTTGTGGGTTTTTTGAGCTAGGTGGCCATGTTCTAGCAAAGTTTATTCCTGACGTTTCGCCAGCATCTGTGGCTGGCATCTTCAGAGAATCTCATTCTCTGAAGATGCCAGCCACAGATTCTGGCGAAACATCAGGAATAAACTCTGCTAGAACATGGCCACCTAGCCCGAAAAACCCACAAAGAACTTGTCATCTTGGCTTCTAGGGATATTTGTGGCTTGATCTGCTCTAGGACTCATTTGTCTGACCTTTTAAAATAATTTAAAAAAATTAATTTATATCCCGCTTTTTGTTTTCACAAAGCAGCGTACAACCTTTAAAAAATACAATATACAATTCCCCCCCCTTAAAAAGGGATTAAACAATTCCATCCATTAAAATTACAGACAATAAAAATCTAAAAACAACACAACAATAATAAAATAATGGTGGGCAGCGTCTTTGCTTGTATATGACTGTGGTAGAGCGTTACATGGCAGAGACCTATTCTGGGAAGGCTGTCCATGGGATCCTCAGCACTCTTCTACAGCACCACATCTCAAATGAGTTGCTTTTCCTCCTATCTTCTTTCTTGACTGTCCAGCTCTCACATCCTTACATGGTAATAGAGAATACAATGGCTTCTATGATTCTGACTTTTGTTCTAAGTTGTATGTCTTTTCATTTTAGGATCTTTTCTAGTTCTTTCATAGCTGCCCTCTCCATTCTTAATCTTCTTCTGATTTCCTGGCTGCAGTCCCTGTTCCAATCAATGTTTGATCCAAGATATGAGAACTCTTTTACTACAGTGTGCCCGCATCATATGCAGGTGCCTTTTATGTGGCTTTCAGCTTATACTTTCCCAAGGACCCAAGGATCTTTCTGTACAGTGCCAGTCTTTGTACAATGCATAATGTTCCAAAATTTCTCTTCAGTGCAGAAATACAAAATGTTACAATTTGGAGGTGAGAATGAAATATTTGTTTTTATTTATTTACGGTAGTTTATTAAACTGCGGGCTGCATCTCCCTTATCTGAATTCCTTGGGATGAAAAGTGTTTTGGATTTGGGTCCCCCCCTCTCCCGGATTTTGGAATATTGGCATATACATATCGAGATGTCTTGGAGCTGGGACTTAAGTCTAAACATGAATTTCATTTAAGTCTTCTATATACCTTATAAGCATAGTCCAAATGTACTTTTATACACAATATTTTTAATAATGTTGTGCATGAAACCAAGTCTGTGTACACTAAACCATCAGAAAGCAAAGGTGCTGCTATCTCAGCCACCAATGTGGATAATTTTGGATTCTGAAACATTTTGGATTTTAAATTCTGGACAACTTGTATTTATATTGCATCCTTTAGTCAAATATCTTATATATGAACACTCTGTCCCCTGATCATACAATCTGAAGTTTCACATTAAATGCTTTTAAGGCTTTTCACATTTTAGAATCTGCTTTCCTAGATCGTGACCTATTTCATGTCACAGTGATGTATTTGAGCAAGGGAAAGAGGGGGGAAAGAGCCATCTTTTGACATCATCTTAATGGGTAGTGCTGTGTATAATAACCAATCAGAAAAGAACGCTTAAAATGGCTAATTAATTCAACTGTCATGAAATTAAACTATCATCTACACTGAAATGTGCCTTTTTTCAGGTGCAGTTATACTTAGAGGAACCCCCCCCCCCCAATGCCTGTTTAGCTGTGATCCCTTTTGGAATAATTGGTGTGGTTTGATTGATAATGTGTATTCCTCTTTAAAAGAAAACACGCTATTTTTCATAATCAGAAGCTGAATGCGTAATGAGCATTCTGGCACTGCCTTTAGCATCAGGTCTGTCAAGCTGCACCGTTATTTCCATATTGATGCAAACTAAGATATTACACTCCCTCATTACATTGACATGGCATCTCTTTCAACAGTCAGCTCCCAATCATACGTTCCTTGCAAACAAAATTACCTTCATCTTCTCTTTTGCTGTGAAAGGAACCAGTCTTGGAAATGTGCCCCTAACAAGCTCATCAACTAATTTTAAGGAAATGTTTGAACCATTTAGCAGTCTCAAAGAAAACAAGTAAGGAAAAGTTGCTAATGGAGCAGGAGGCATAAACAGAAATAAATAGACAACTGGTTGCCTGAACATTAGCATCCTTGAGTTTTACCCGAGTTTCAGTAGAATTCATTCTGCAAGCAGGAAAAGAAAGATCTATTTGTTTCCCTAAGACAAACAACCTCATTTAGAATATACATACTTAAGCAGATAACAATGGATAGGAGAGGAAAAGGGAGAAAAGGAGGCCCTTCCTTTATGTGTTCCCTATCTTGTGCTAGAAACCATTTACACAAGACCCACAAAGAAATGCTCTTAATCAGGGTTTGTTGCATGGTAGAATTGTGTTCTTGGCCAGGGTTATTCATTCAGGCTGACAGAAAACTGAAATGTCTTTGGATCAACAAAGAGTTACAGAATGCCTCATACCACTTTAACAGTGAAGCTCTACAATGAAGTGTGGCAGAAGCACGCTGACAGACTGTGATTTAACACACTAACGATGGGGATAGAAACAAGGGGGACTGTTAAGATGAACAATTGCAAGCAAGAGCATTTAATAGAGTTAACACGCAGAGGGCTAAGCTTGTTTTCCCTCAAAGCATACAGAATTGGCTAATGGAACTTGCTGCCACCAGAGTGTTGTGTCCAATTAACCCCTTCTGCCAATGAAAAAGCTTCCATCAACAGAACGGAGACAGGAAAACTTCCTCTCCCATCCACCACCCATTTTGAAGACTCTCCATACAAAGTCTGCTCTGGAAGTTTGGAATCTCTTTAAATTACGTTAGAGATGAAACTTAGTCATACCTTCATTACTGGGGAAAGAAATGCATTACAAGTAGCTCCTTATTTGTAACTACTGTACTCACTCCCAGGCTTCTAGCTTGGACAGATCCAATCATCTCAAATGTCAGTCTGTGGTCAACACAGTTTTTTAATGACATGTGCACAACTATTTGCCCTCTAGGGTTGAGTCCCAATCTGTCCCAAACTTGGTACAGGCATCCATGGCCCCTGAAACAATGAAGCCCCATGTGTTCACTATGATTGCCTCTGCCTGAGGTCAACTCTGGACAGCACATTGTCCTGAGGCAGTAGAAGAAAAAGTCAAATCCAATAGACACAGTGACTTGTCTGATGTAGCTGTGCATTTCAAGTAGATAAAGTTACCCAATGTGTGCAGAGCACATTCTGTCACTTTCAGTAATGATACAGGAAGCCAAATACAAAAATCTACTTTTCCAGACTATTTCAAATTTGCGATTATATGGGCAAAACTGAGTCTGTGAATGGGTGTAGCTGAGTTTCTAAATCAGTTGCGTACTTCAAAAAAGTTGGCATCCTGTTAATGACATAATCATGCACAAGTTGCACTACGAATACAGTACAGTCAAATTATTGATCATACCACAATGGACACATTATGCTGACAGCAATAGAAGTAGAGTTGCACCACAACAACAGTGAGTGTTGCAGTTGTGCATTGTGCTTGCACCTTGCACACTATGGTTGTGCATTACATATTGCTCACTATTCATTTCATACTGCAGAGTGGCAATTGACATATGGTGCACAGTGTTGCTATTCTGCATGAGGATTGCATAGTGCTAGTGTAGCATATCTTTGCATGTGGATATTTATACTATGCTGAGGGGAAGTTGGATTGCAGCCAAAGTCTGCAGGCTAATGTAGAACTCCTAATTCCTAAGCCTCCTGAAAGCAGAGTGATTTTTTTCCACCACTGTGTTCTTATTATAGCCAGGTTACCACTCTGGACAATCAAGCCGCATCTAAGAAAATTTTTAAAGTTGTAAATGATATAGCAAAATAGTGAAACTTTAGTGAGGTAAACATTTTTTTAAAAAAATCTTTGTGTTTTCACATCAATGTAGTCCCCTAAATGAACAGACTATGCCCTCTTAATTACATAAGTATGATCATATCAGTATAGTTAAGAAGGAGACACTGAAAGCATCCATCATTATTTAGAATCTATGTAATCAGCATTATCAGTTGACCAAAAATTATGTTTAATGTAACAGGAAATGCCTAAGACACAATAATTCCTGCTGAAGTACAAATGTCAGCTCTTTCCAACTTTTGTTTGTTTGTTTTTTATATCAATAACATGCCTTCTGAATTTCTTTTATTGATGCAGATCATGTTAAAATGCAGAGCTGGGTAATTTATTTTTAAGAAGAATTAACTGAAGTTTACTAAAGAGCCAGCGTGGCATAATGGGTTGAGTGCTGGACTACGTCTCTGGAGACCAGGATTTGGATTCCCAGCTAGGCTATGAAACCCACTACGTGACTCTGGACAAGTCACATGCTCACAGCCTTGAGGGGAAGGCAATGACAAATCTCCTCTGAACAAATATTGCCAAGAAAATCACATGATTTTCTTAGGGTCACCATAATTCAGAAAGGCACAAAACACATGCACACGTGCACATACACACTGAACTAATCAGTTATGAATAGTTTCAGTATGTCATTGTAGTCATCTTTCTTAAATGAAACTTACCAAGTTCTGTTAAAATGTCACAGAAGTTACCTTTGGGAGATAATTTATTGGCCGAAACCCTGTGTAGCTCAGCAAAGCTCAGTAGCTCTACATGTTAAATTACACTACAGTTCCTATTCGCCACTACCAAATGATTACATCCTCTGCTGAGATCTACTAGGATCCTCTGGAGGTCTCAGCAGATGATGTAATAAATTCGCATCTGGGTACAGGGACATAGCCAGATGCTTCTCCAATCCCCCCCCCCACCCTTCACAAGGCATGGAATTGCCATCCAGGGGCTGCATCTACTCTACTGTAAGCAGTTTATCGCGCTGCTCTTTTCCATCCTTCCCTCCTGATCTAGGCACAGGATGAAAACTTTTAAGCATGGATTTTATCACAAGCTTCTGTGCCCAGGCCAGAGGCATCCTGTACCCAATCATGGCATCCCATACCCAATCCAGACTTCTCCCATACTTTGCAAAGAACAGGAACATCACCTTCTCTCAAAAAGTGAGAGAAGGATGGAAAAAGGCAGTGTGATAAACTCCTGAGTTGAGTGGGGTTCATCACTGCAGGAGGAGAAAGAGAATACTAGCCTCAGCAGCAGTGACAACAAACACATATGCAGTCATATGCCACTAACAGGACACCACCCACTCTGTATTGTGGGGAAAAATTCAACACTTTCTTGTTTCCAATTAAGCTAGTAATTTCAGCAAGGTTAAGTCAGTGGGTTGTTAAAACCTTCTAATTAACTATTATGAAGCCATTATAAGGTTTAATTTTGCCCAAGAAGCATGTTTATCAACCTTATATATTTGACTGTTGTATGCCCTTAGCAAGCCTCGCTGTCTCCTTAATTGTTTTATTCTGTGAAGTGCCAGGTACATTGATGGTAAATAATAATAATAATAATAATAATAATAATAATAATAATAATAGGAGCTACAAATACTATGGAAAATACATATGATCTGAGTCCTGCTCAAGATAAATAAAATCCACACATCTACTTCATTGTCTAATTCAATCTCTCTGTCATTTATCTTCATACTGGAGGAGACAAAGATGGGCAAAAGACTCAGATTGTCTGAAGCTAGAGAAGGACTTATTCTTTCTCATCTTATAAGTTCAATATTCAAAATACTGGAATTGGCTGGTTAACACTGAAATCCAAATTGTTATCAATATATATCTCAAAAAAGCCATTTAAAAAACTGGAAAACATAAATTGATTTTAAAATAAGGCAGAACATTCTTTCAATAAAGTTTAAGGTCTTCTGGATGAAGTCTCTAAAAAGCAGAATATGAGATATAATGTAGATCACTGAAAATTTATTGCAAGCTTCATTTCTGAGATTTTTATTGTCAAAGAAAAAGGCTAGGTTTAGAATTCTTTTTGTGTTTCTCTCTTTTCATGAAGAGATCATACAAAATAAAAAGGATCATTAAGCTTTAAATTAGATTCTCAGAAAAGCAAGAAATTTCGCTTTGAGTATTGCATAGTATCAAGATGTCATTACATTTTTTTTTCCTCAGGCAGAGAATGGGTCAGAGACTGCACTGGCCTTAATTGTGCTGTTCAAATAATGACTTTAGATTCAAAAGCAAGACTTCAGGTAGGAGCTGAGCTTTTCAATTAACAGCTGATGACCACAGCCAAATAAGAACAGATAGGAATTTCCCAAATGCATATTTGTGCTCTAGCGTGGATATCTATCCATAGAGCTTGAAGCAGTCAATGATTTGAAAACAACACATTCTATATTCAGGTGCAAAGAAAGCTATGAATATACCTTAAATGTGGACTATGATGATGGAAACCCAACCAGTTTTTAAAAAGATAATCCTATGCATGTTTTCTTAGAAATAAACACTATTGGTGTTGGTGTTACTCTGAAGTAAGGTGCAGAGGATTTCAGCTTTCTCTTTTTTTCTATCATCCCTTACGCTCAGTTCTTGGCTGCCTGTGTTACTTTCTTCCACTTGGCAATTTGATTTCCTCTTTTGGCCTGCAGTATGATTATTACAATGATGGCATCCAACTCTTTTCATTTCACTCCCTATTCTTACTAATATTTCCAACTGTCTTACAGCTATTTCTGCTTGGATGATTTATCATTTTCTCAAACTCAATATGCAGAAAACAGAATTTATTGTATTGTTCCCTACACCACTTTCACCTTCTTGCACTCTTTCCTCAAATGGCAACATCACTCTTCAGGCTTCTTGGCATGTTAAGAGCTTAAGCATCATATTTTATTTCCCACCACCACCAATCCCAGCTCACATGATTACTCCAGCTGAAATCTGTCTATTCTCTTTTCCTAGTATGATATAAAAATTGTCATTTTAAAATCAGTAGTTGCTGATTAGTCTTTTTGTTTTTCAGCTTAAAACTATCGGACAGATGCCTGTTGGATAGCCCTCACTAGAGTAGACCCATTGAATCAATTGTTGGATAGTGAGTCAATCTGGAAGTCCGTGTGTAAGCAAATCCCATTTATTTGATGGGTCTACTTTAAAAATCTCATTTAGGTCATTATCTTTATTTGTCAGATGTTCTGCATACTGAATTTTTCTGTCTAAGGATGTTAATCCTTTCTTGTCACTAGCTTCCTTTTTAAACATCCATGTTAAGATTAAGTATATAACTTCCAAGTCTCTTCACTACTTTGCTCACTTTTTTTCAGTCACCATTGCTTTCTCTCCATACTACTTTTTGATCATCCCATTCAACAAATGTTGCTCTTCTTTCCCCAAGCCCCACTCTCTTCTGATATTTGTAATTTTCTGACTCTGGCAATCCATTGTGCATACAACTCTGTTCCCAGAAGATCTCCTCTTGTTCTTTATGAAATCATTAAGATCTTGACCTCTTTTTCTTGCAATAATGGGTTCTTCCAGATTGATCTAAAGAAGTGTGAGTTTTTTTCAATCTTCCAGATTGATCTAAAGAAGTGTGAGCTCTTTGACTCTGGCCAAGTGGTACTGGTTTTTGTAGCTGCTGCATCAATTTATTCTATTTTTGGGGTACGGTTGCAGGGGCTGTATATAGCAATTTTTTGGATCTGCAATATGGGACCTTCCAAAGGTTTTTAAAAACTTTTTTCCTGATAACAAAATTAAAAGGGGGGATGGATCTCACAGCCTGAGAATATGTGAGGGTTACATAAAAGGAGTGTGTGGCAACATGCAGTCCATGGGATGTACTTTCCTCACCTGCAAAAGATATTGCTGTGCAGATTGCTGGGTGTGCTGAGATTGCAAGAAGATGCCATGCAGAAATGCCTATGAATATAAATAACTGTGCAGGACTGGAAGTTTAAAAAAAAATCAAACATTGTCACTAAAACTGGCATAGTAGTAATTTTTAATATATAGATCTGTATTTATTTTAGAAAACAATCACATTACTTGGTTCATATCCAAATAGTCAAACAGAATGGTGCTTACAAACAGGAAATGGCCTTGAAAACATATTAGCTCACAAAGCAATCCTGCCAGAATCCAAGGTCTCACAAACGGGGGTTGGAAAAGTCCTATAACATTAAAAGTCAACACATTAATAACTATCCTCTCAGGATTTTTTCCTATGGATATGATGCTGAAATAGTATAACTCATCAAATACATTGTGACAATGATAATGGCTTCATTTGCTCATCCCAGGAAGCCAGAAATCCTGGCAGTGCACTGGGAATGGTGAGCAAACAGCACACACCTACACACAACCCCTTTCCTCCTGCTTCATTTCTCTTATCACTGAGCCACAAAACAAACTGGTATTCATCCCTTATGCCTAGCTTCCCATCATATGGCATATGTGATCCTTGAAGTAGGGTGAAATGTTCACAAACATGTCAAGATTGAAAACCAGTTTTAAACCAGGTTTTAAAGTTAATTTCCCAAATCCTGTCTTGTTTGCAAATTCTTTGCCATGGTACCCAGTTGGCACATCATGGGAAACATGCCAAATTCTGGGTTGTCCAGTTTCTTACACAAAAGGAGAATGGGGGCATGCTGCCAGTTCACAGGTTGAAACATTTAGATAGGATACTTTGGCTTAGTATGTTGTGCAAACTAGGTCAATGTGAGTAAACAAGTCTTCATATTGAAAGGTGGTATTTCACCAGTATGATTTACTGTAATCAACCAATAAAAAGTTTATTTATTCAGGCATGTTTCCTAAGTATTGTACATGCATGGACCAATACAACATGTGAACAGAACAGTAATGGGAGGAGACAGTAGCTATTCCCATGAAAATGACAATGAAACTCTCTTCTCACAGCTCTAAGATTTCCTTGTGTCCCCAAGCTGGTACTTCCCGGTTGAAACATATGAGCTCTGTGAGTCTAAATTCTTCCCAAATTTGGATTTTAATCCAAACCCGAGAACACTCACCCTTCATCCATAGAGAAATCACCTTGCCTCTCACCAGATTTACAAGTGGTGCTGATGTTCCAGTAGCTGGAAATAGCAGACAGAAGGGAAGGAGGTTTCTTTCTTCTGTTTTCTTCTTTCTTGATTTTTTACTGTCTTCTTGGCAAGCTAGAATGTGTCCATTGGAGGGCAACAAAGATAGCAAACCTTATGATGAATGACTGAAGAAGTTGAGTATGTTTAACCTGGAGAAAATTGGAAGGTGATGTGATAGTTGCCATAATAACAGTTACAAGCCAGCCTTTAGAATGATGCGTTTATCTCTTAATTTTTGGTCCATGAACTAGATGTTGTACTTGTACTTTTGATTCTAGAAATATCATATATTTTTTGGCTGTTATTTGGGGTTTTTAAATGTAATTTTATGTACACTTTGTGTTATTGTGATATCTAAATAAAAATTATTTTAAAAATATATGAAGGCTTGTGATATGGAAGGTGAAGTGAGCTTTTTTCCTGTTACTTCTGAGGTCAGGGCCTGAAACAATTAATTTAAATGACCAGAAAAGAGATTATAATTATTAGGAAAAGCTTCCTGGTGGTAAGAGCTGTTTGCTAGTGTAATAAACTTGTCTTGGAGGGTGGCAGATTCTCCTTCATTAGAGTTTTGTTTTTTTTTAACAGAAGTTGGAAGGCCACTTGTCAAAAGTGTTTTAGCTTTACATTCCTGTATTAGTAGCGGGTTGGACTAGGTAGCCCTTCAGTTCTATAGTTCTGCTATTCATTGTGTTGCTGGAGAAGCAACTGAGGTGAAGTTTCCTTTGCAGCTCTTTCTTAAAGATTTGCCATCATCAGAGCACTGCCCCCGGGTTGTTCAGTGGAAGAGAAGGAGATGGGTTTAGAAAAATTGGAAGAAAAGGGCTAAAGCAGTAGGCACAGAGGAGCGAATTTGTGTTGACACAGAAATAAGCTGAGCTACATTACACCAGTATGGTGTAGTGGTTTGAGTGTTGAACTATGGCTCTGGAGATCAGGGTTCAGTTCCCTGCTTGGACATGGAAACTCACTGGGTGACCTTGGGAATGTCACACACTGTCAGCTCCAGAAAACCCCATGATAGGTTCGCCTTACGGTCACCATAAGCCAGAAATGAAGGCACACAACAACAACAACAACAACAAACAACCACTTATTTTCTGTCCTATGTGGCTTGCCAGTCTTTAGAAATACTGCCAGCCACAGGCACGACCAAGTAAACTTACACAATATTTTTTTAGAGCTGTTGTCTCTGATATATCTTCTCAGTAAAGAGAGTAACTAACCAGAACGGCAGCCGCTGAGGCCCCAATCCACCGCTTTCTGGGCCGTGAGGAAGCAGCAAAAGGCCGCTTCCCTGCAGCCTGGAAAGGGGTGTCCTTGGGGCTTGAAGACCCAAGGACACCCCGCGGTGGCAGGGAGGAGAAAAGTGTCTGAAGGCTATCTGAAGGCTGCACCCAGCGACGCAAACCAGGAAGGAACTCCGAAACGGAGCTCCTTCCTGCTCCGCACAAAGGGCGCATTAAGCGCCCTCGCGCGGAGCAATGGCATCACGTCTGCGCCGCCTCGTTTGGAGGTGGCGCGTTCGTGATGCCATCATGGTGGCAGCCATGTGGAATGGTCGCCTCCATTTCGTGCGCGCGGAGTGCGTACTAGGGTTAGGGGGTGCGGAAGCACCACCCCTTCCTAACCCTAGTACGCGCTCCGTGCGTACTTTAATGGCAGTCTATAACCCGCCTTTGTAGAGGTGTTGAACTTGGAATGACTTGAACATTCAGATGAGGAAGATACCAATTGCCAATTATGAATCTGAAAACCAAAATAATCACAATTGCTATTGAACTGGAGAGATGTGAGTGTGATGAGAGTTTTCTCAAAAAGGAATGAATTCTGCAATTCTGCCCTCAAGGCCCATATTTCTACATTGTGTTGCTGAATCTTTGCTACATCTTATTGTGTGAATAGCACTTAATATTGAAGACTGAATTTCTGTCATTCTTTGTGTCTGCAGAGTTTCTCCTTCAAGACCATCTGCTCCTAGAAGCCTGCTCCTTTGAATGGACATCCCTTGCTAAATCAGAATGATAATGTTTAAGATTCATTATTACAAGGGCTTGAAGAAAGTGTGGCACTGAAAACATTTGCACTGCTGATATATATTGCTCAAAACAAAGATGGGCAGGATAATTATATGGCAACTTTTTCCTGTACAAGGGACTGCCAATAATGTACACCCCTGCTGGTATGCCATGGTGGACTACACAACTGGATGTAATAGCACTGCAGGGGGAGGGAGATGGTCATCTGTGGACTTCTATTGGCTCTACATACTGTACTTTTAACTCTCATTTTCAGGCTACTGCTGAAGGCAGATCCAACTCCCAGGCAAGCATGGGTTTTTAACTAGAAAAGCACACCTCCGAGTGCACTCACTTTTCCATCTTGGTGTGGAAGAGTTCCACTAATGTATTCATATCACTAGTGACCTCTCATAGAGACATGCAAATTGCCATGGTGGCATAAAAGCATTTACATTTCTATGCCGCTTCATAGTGAATTCTGGACTCTCTAAGTGGTTTACAATCTGTAAGCCCATTGCCATCAACAAACAAACAAACAAACAAGCTTCATTTATGTACCACTTCATACCGCCTAAACAGTGTCTAAGCGGTTTACAACTGTAAGCTAATTTGCCCCCAAAAGTCTGGGTACTCATTTTAGCGACCTCAGAAGGATGCAAGCCTGAGTCGAGCTTGAGCCCTTTTCCTAGTCTTGAATTCGCAACTTTATGGTTTTGAGTGAGTAGCTGCAGTAGAGGCATTTAACCACTGCACCACCAGGGCTCCTCTGGTTACTCGTTTTACCAACCTATGAAAGGATGGACGAATAAGTCAACCTTGGAGCCCTGGGATCGAACTCACAACCTTGTGGCTGCAGTACTGGCATTTAACCACTGTGCCATCAGGAGTCTTTAATGTCTCTCCATCTGCTCAGCATTAGAACCTGCTTGTGCAAAGAGATTAAGAATGATCCCATTTCATTCCATATGTGGACAGTGAATGTGCACCTCAGCAACCAGCTTGCTCTGTCAATTTGCTTCAGGCTGTATGCAGTATTACATGCACTACTTTTCCATTTGTTTGTGTTCAGTATAAGATTGTCTTGACTGACAGATTATAAAGTGCTTTCTTTTACTCACCTAACTCAATTTTTCTGTTCTTAGATTTCCCCTAGTCTTTATTATCCATAATTGGATAACTTCTCTCAGTTTTCTCCTTGGAACACTGAAGATAAGGTTTATGTTTAATCATCCCACTTTAATACTTGCAATCAGACAGGATATTGCTGCTTTTTAAAATAAGACAATGACATTTAATGACTTTTATTTCTCAGTATGCAAAAGATTAATTTGTGTGCTGTAGTCATCATTACATTTAGGAACTCTTTTCTCAGTCTCTCTCTCTCTCTCTCGCACAATCTTCAGATGATTCAACCTAGAAATATAATTATTCGGAGGATGTATGGGTGTATATTCACTGCATCCACCTATGTAGTCTTTCCCCCATTATTTAATTTTCTTCTTGTTTTTAAATTAGCTCCAAAGTAAGCACCCAGAGAGCACTGATCTTACTTAGTTATTTGAGAAGAAAGTCAAAGAAAGACTAGTTTAATTTGGGATGGGGAACAAGAGCATTCCCAAATTGCCATGTAGTTTATGTATTCTTACACAGTAGAATGGGGAAATGCAAATTTGTTCACACCTGCTATATCAAAGCTCCTTGTACTTTATGAAATTGTGCAAACACTCTAGAATGTGTACCCGATATACTCCTAATTGTATAGGCCTAAATCCTATTATAGTCTCAGCTAGAGTAAACCCATTGAATCAACTGCCAAACAGTAAGAACACACTTACACAAATCCCAATGATTTAGAGGGTGTACTCTAACTGGCACAAACAACTGGATTTTGGCATTGATATTACATACTCTCTATCAATGGAAAAAAATACGCTGAAAGCTGTGTGGGAGCATGCACGGTGCAAGGGGCGGCGCGTCCCATTCGGATGAATGGTGCGCATGCCCATGGTGCACGCGCACTGTCGTGCCCCCGTATACATGAGCCCCATTCACTTGAATGCGTGAAATTTGGCTTATGGGGGCGGGGGGGTCGGAACAATAGGGAAATTCGCCATAAACTACTGTCTTCTCTTTTTTTTTCTTGTAACGGGTTAATGTTGCTTATAGGAGGCATTTTGAAAGCAGCAGTGTGTGGTAGGAATTAAACAACACCTTCTAAGATGGCATATTTCCACAACCCTCCCCCAAATGTATTCCAAACTATGTTATTATATTTAACAAAATTAAGACATTAAACTCCCCCATATTTTGAGGTTCCAAATGTTATCTTCTCACATAATTCTTATGTTAATTTTGGACTGATATTTTCATTTTTATTGATTTTAACCTTTTCATGCAATTCCAGAGCTCTGCTGCTATAACTGAAGATTTTTTAAAAAATAGAAAATAGCAGGGGGACAGAAGATGGGGGAAATTGCAATCAGCCTTCTTGGGAATAGTCAGGAGGAAGGAGGATAGGGGGAGAGGAGGAGACACTAACACCACATGATTGTTCCAATATCACAATTGCTCCAGCAGCAATATTTTGCACCTGGAAACTTGTGAGATTGCAAGCTGATTGATGGCTTTCCCTCATCAATGAAAAGAGACACCGTAACTGCACTTTGGAAACACAGCAGCTATGGGTCAGAAGCGGCATCATGCAATAAGTATCATAAAGTAAATTTTTCTGGCTCTAATCATGATTTACAAGCTGTAGTATTCTCCCAATACCACAGGCTAACTGTTCCAAACTTCCTAGACACAAGTTACCTGTTCTAACCTTACCAGACAGCCCATAGAAGTGCCTGGTGTGCCTGGTGTGGACTTTCCATACATAGTCCAAGACAATCTAACATATCCAGCCTGGAACAAGGAATGGATCTGCTGTAAACATTACACCACTTCCATCATGGAATGTGCAAGCAGTTCCCATGTTTTCACTGGTAAAGAATTTGTAAACTGATTTGTGGAAATTAGTGGACTTTGCACACCAGAAACCCTCATTTGATTTTGTCATAACTGAGGCTCATTCTCTAATTCAGCAGTTCCCAAACTCTAACCTTCAGATGTTTTGGACTTCAGTTCCCAGATTCTCAGACCATTGGCCAAGATAGCTGAGGCTTATGGGAGCTAAAGTCCAAAACAGCTGGAGAACCAGAGTTTGGGGATCACTGCTCTAATTGTTAACATTTGGGCTTGGCTGCAGACACTCAATCTTGTTTTAATGGTCCCCAGGGCTCCAAAACTGCCCTGTCAAATTTGGCCTTCTTAATTTGCCAGAGTTGCCCACATGTGAAATAAAAGTTAATCTGGGCCTGGAATAGAGAAATAAAAGGGCAAGTTCTAAAAAAGAAGGGTGAACAACGTGTGGCTTTCTAGGGCTGCTGCCACATTGCAGAATTAATGCAGTTTGAAACCTCTTTAACTGTTTAAGTATCCATCCTATGGAATCCTGGGGTTTGTAGTTTGCTGTGGGACCAGAACTCTTTCACAGAGAAGGCTACAAAGCTTAAAAAACTACAAAATCCAGAATTCTATAGCATTGAGCCTTAGCAGTTAAAGTGGTGTCAAGCTGCATTCATTCTCCAGTGTAAACACATCCTTGGTATCATTTGACTGCACATCCCATCAGCCCTGTAGCCCAATGACAACAGAAGAGCCATCACCTGCTGTACAATAGTGATTGTTTTGTGAAGAAATATACAAGTACACAATTACAGCACTGTGATTCCATGAAATATAGCTAGGCCAGTTAAAGTGCAATCATAGTGCTATAACTGTGTAGTGTAAAAAGGCTCTGGTCTACTTGATCGCCCCTTTCATGTTTCTGTGCAATATATATTTATCAAAATGGTACATGAATGACAACAGGACATGGGAGGCATTCAATTCCTAATAGTGATCTCCATGATAATCCAGAAGTCATATATGGTGTTAGGGATTTGCTTCTAATCTAATAAGGGCAATTTGTATATATTTAAATCCACAATAAAATTCCAAATGACTGCCATGGCATCAATATTCATACACTTAATTTCTTCTTGTGCAAACCTATGGGACTTAGTTCTACCTTTTATATGTTCATTTGAGTATCTGACAGCAAAAACTGGGCTATGATCATTAATATGAAGCTGGCCATCTGGTGCTGATATTTTTCTCTTTGTTGGTTAAGGAAACAATCCTAATGCTGCAATTATTATAAGCATGATTTTTATTAGTTAATTTTCTTCAACAATCGGATGCAGAAAAGAGAATGAGATGTGGCATGACAGATTGTAGCTGTTGTATCTAGTGGCCCCAAAGGCAGCAATTTATGTCTTAAAAATGCACTAATTATATATGTCTGTGACTGCCTGTAATGGCCCCCAAATGGTTAAGAATGGAGGATACTGTCACCCAAGTATTGCTGCAAAAGTACTAATCATTAAAATGAAATGTAGATTGTTCTTGGAATCTTGTATAGTGCTGTTGTGTCATTTAACAAATAGAATGGCACTGTTATGGTGATGATGATTGCTAGATAAGTACATGCAGGCCTTAAATGGAAACTGTCCACCAAAAATAACCATAGACTTGTCCAACATTTTGCAAAAGCAAGAAAGCTTTTATACCATGCTATCAATGCCCATCTGCTTCCACTTTCTGCACACACACATTATGGCAGGTTTGACTGCAGTTTTACGACTTTGGTGCAAGATTTGCAGGCATGATTTATCTCTGTCATACATACGATGATAAATTTTCTCACTTGAATCTCCTTCTTTTAATGGACATTGATGTCATAGATTTACCAATCAGTTTAAAGAGAATATGGACTTCAACTTTATCTGATTCTAAATATCCCACAGTGGGCATAATTAGCCAATTATGACAGCTACTTTTTAAAAAGCATAATGTGAATATGAGGTGGGGAGGTGGTCTATGTGATGTCTCAACTACATTCACAATCACAATGTATCAATGCGCGCAGTAGTTTGTTGTGGTCCCTGGTGCAAAATAGATCTCCATCCTTCCCCATTCAGTTTAAATATACACAATATCCTTTATTTTTACTGATGCCAGTGTCAGTGTTCCAGCTTTCACAGTCAACCATTATTGTTTTTGTTAGAAACAGAAATCTGTGACATTTGGCAGTTTAGCAATCTCCCTTTCAGCTTGTGATTTCTATTTTCTCTTTGTAGAACACCTGCTATGAAAATTACTTACTTTCTCAGAAGATGTAATGCAGTAAAAAGGACAGTGCTAGAACCAAGGTGAGCCTTGCCATGGGGATGTAAAGTGTTTTGTTTTTTTTACAGTATTTTATTTTATTTATATTCTGGGACCCATCCTTGACTATTTCATTCTGGGACACACAGAAAAATAATCGCAATAACTTTCTTCATACTGTGGAAGAAAACAAATATTCTTCTGTGCTGTTCTTCCTTTATCTGAACATTCTGAAATGTTGCAGAGGAATTGTTTGTCAGAGAAAAGTATGAATTTTAACAGAAAAAACCTCTTTCCTTTGCACAATGACTTTTGTACAAAATTCCTCACAACATTTTAGGACATTCAAATACCAGGAGGACACTGAGCAAAATGCTCTCTAGTCTGTTAGACTTCCCAACAGAGATTTTTTGGCTTCTGAGAACCCTGTTTTTCAACCTTATTTTAAAAAAATACAAATATTATTTCCATCATTACCTTGATACTGGCAAAAAAAATGTCAGTGCTTTTACCAGACTCTGCCCAAAATAATTCAACATATTCCCTCAAACTATCTGATGAAGATCTCAGAAGTTTGCCATGTGGTTGGCCAAATAACAGTATTGCATAGAGATGTTGGAGAGCAAAAATCAATATGGGAGAAGAAGAAAAAAGTATTGGTTGCTTCTGTTTCAGGGATGTGGCATTGCTGTCCCTGAAAAGTCCCAGAGAAACAGTGAAGTCTTTGGCCTCTATACTCACCGGCAGTTTGACTGTGAGGTGAAGCAGACCAGTGGCTAGGAGCAGCCTCTGGCCACTCCAGCTGCAATTGGTCCCAATTGGCCTGAGACTATGGGGACTGTACAGCCGCTCTCAAAGCAGACTGCCACCACTGTCTCAAAAGAGCTGCTGGCAGGAGCAGGTTTTTACTGCTCCTTTTGCTGGCAGCTTTGGGCCACCTTATGCAGCCTTAGAACAGCTTCTGGCCACTATGGGGGTGTGTTTCATTTGCACACCATGCCTCTGAAGTGGACAGAAGCCACTCCTTTTGGCCCATCTGTTTTGGACCTGTGTCTCCCTCCTTCTATTCGTTAAAGTTAGCAACCTTTACATGCCCATACTCAATAAATGTTACTTTACATGCTTGCAGAATTTCTGTTTATTTGCTTTGCTACATCAGTTCTGCAGCTATTTTCTTTTTTCTTTTCCCTCCTCTGTTTTATATCACACCATGTGTTCAATTTTGAGCAAGAAAAGTTACTTTGTATGCTTTATGAAGAAGACTGAGCTTACTTCTCTTCTCTGTGTATGTGTGGGCATGGGACTGGTTATTATAAAGCTTTTGTCTTGCAAATTTGATTACTCTTCTTGAGAGATTCAATATTGCTCCTTACATTTCCTGACACTGTTTTTATGCCTTCCTTGTATTGGTTGTTTTGGTATTTCTGATAAAAGTTCCTGATCAAAAAACCTAATAAGATAGTCCAGAGTTGGTCCCTCCATATTATAAATATGGGGTAGAGAGACATCAGGGAGATTCTCACATAAGATTAATGAGCTCATCGTGTCTGAATTACAATATGAATTAAAATTCCAGGATTTCTCTTAACAAGCTGGGATAAAACTAACAAAATGAATTTGATCACAGAGAAATGTAAGGTCCTACTCTTAGGGAGAAAACATGAAATGCATAGAAAATGCATGGGAGAAACCTGGCTTGACAACAGTACATATGAAAGAGATCTATGAGTCCTAGTAGACCACAAGTTGAACATGAGTCAACAGTGTGATGCAGCAACTAAAAAAGCCAATGTGATTCTAGGCTGCATCAATAGAAATATCATGTCTAGATCAAGGTAAGTAATAATATCACTCTATTCTGCTTTGGTCAGGCCACACCTGGAATATTACCTCCAGCTCTGGGCACCACAACTCAAAAAGAATGTTGAGAAGCTGAAGCATGTCCAGAGGAGGGCGACCAAAATGGTGAAAGGTCTGGAAACCATGGCATATGAGGAGTGACTTAAGGAGCTGGGGATGTTTAGCCTGGAGAAGAGAAGGTTAAGAGGTGATATGATAGCCCTTTTTAAATATTTGAAGGGGTATAATATTGAGGATGGAGAAAGCTTGTTTGCTTCAGCTCCAGAGACAAGGACCTGGAGCAGTGGGTCCAATCTACAGGAAAAGAGATTCCATGAACATTAGGAAAAACTTCCTGACAGTAAGAGATGTTCAAGAGTGGAACACACTCCTTTGAAGTGTGGTGGATTCTCCTTTTTTTAAAGGTTTTAAACAGAGGCTGGATGGCCATCTGTCAGGGATGCTTTGATTCTATGCATGTCAGGGGATTAGACTTGATGGCCCTTGTGGTCTCAATCAATCAATCAATCAATCAATCTTTATTTTGGTCCAGTATAAAAAAAACAATGAGATTAGAATAAGTGGACTAAATAGGTTAAATAAGTAAAATGGATAAAATAATATGTAAAATACAATTGCTGATACAAAATCAAAGATGATCTCTTCCATTTCACATCAGATATTACCAACCATCTGTTCATGTGTTTTACACATGATGTAACAAAACTTTGCTACCTTCAGTATGACAGTTTGGTTCTGGCTGTCCAACAAATAGCATAAATAAAACATGTCAGTGTGGCCAAGAAAATTGGTTAGAAGGGGTAATCAACTGGTGACAAATATCCTTATAAAATTGACAATACAAAAGAACATGGGCTGTGGTTTCAATAGCACCAGTTTCAGAGGGACACAGTCAGAGCTCACGAGGAATTTTCCTATATTTCCCTTCCAGCACTGCTGTTGGGAGAGCATTAAATTGAGCTAATGACAAGGCTCTCCTGAATTTGGGTACTGTAACATGATATAAGTAAGAAGCTGATGATTAGTCAACAATTGGTTGTTCAGAAATAAATCATTAGTAATTGCAGCAGTTTCTGTCTGACCAACAATATCTAAGATCCTTTGCCTTATAACCTTGTGGTCTCTTCCGGCTTTGTGACTCTATGATTGACACTACCTTGTACCAGCTTATACAACAGAAACCACAAATTGTGTAGCATTATCCATAAGATCCTGGAATGACAAGAGTCAATTACATAGAATACATTAGAGGGGTTTTTTTGGAGGGAAGGACTACAGATCCTATAATGCTGATTAGTGCATTCTGTGAGTTGTAATTTTAAAAACAGCTTTTCCAAGTTCTGGAACAAATATTAGAATGACCTGTAGTCCTTTTGTAAGGACATTATCGCACAGGAAATCTGCACCAGGATATACAGTACACAGCTTGTAACCATCTGGAACAGATATTATCACACAGCAGGGAGCCCAGGCAGTAGGTAGCCCAAATCCAACCAACTTTTCAAGAATGGGAAAATCCAATTCATCAAAAGCTGATGGAGAAGCCCAGGTTGGATATGGGCTGCCCACTTGCCCGGGCTCCCAGCAGTGCAATAAGATCAATTCCAGATCCATTACAACCAGTTTCTATCCTGGTGCAGATTTCCTGTGCAATAATGTCCTAAAGCATTTCTGGATCTCAGCCAGTGCATAATCTATTTTGCAAAGCATAGCTTAAAGTTCCTACATTTGTAAAAGATCTGGTAACAGAACAATCACATGGCAAACATCTCTGTGTGCACTACTGTGACATGATCTTACATTCTGGATAGAGGTCAGCCTACAGTCACAAATATCAATGCAGGTATTTCTACAGCAGCAATTGACTTGGAATCATTTCATATGTCACAAAGTTGTCCCCGATCAAGGACCTATCTGTGTGTGAGAATGTCAATTGAAATTCAAAACCTTGTGAGTTTTTGAAGTAGCTTTCTCCTTGCTTCTCCACCTGTTCTTGTACCACTTCCATTCTCCTTCTCAACGGAGATAGTTGTAAAGCATGTCTTTTACCAAATGGATTTTTCCAGCATTACAAAAGACAAGCTTTTATTATTTTATGTGGTAAGGAGTTTGGGGTTTTTGGTTTGTTTGTTTCTTTGTTTTTAAAAAACTATTGTTGATTTTCAACCCTGCCAGTTAGCCAATTGGTTCTGTTAATGCAGGTTTTGTGCAATAGTGGTGGTGTGTTGTATCCCTGGATTTATCCTAACCTCTCACATATAGATGTCGATGAGATTGACGGTGGTGATAGTCTAATCCAGCAGGGCTCTTCATAACTTGTAGGGAAGGGGGAAATAAGTGGATAAGTTAGGAAATCATATTCACAGTCAAACCTTCCTTATCATCACTCATAAAAGAGGACTTTTTAAAAAATCCCACTGTTGAATTAAGGGGGGAAATAGATGAATAGCAATCAGGGGACAAACTGTTGATTGTTTTTACCTACTTATTTTTTTTAAGTGGATTCTACAACTGAAACATTTAAAGATATCAAAGATAAAATCCTTTCATTCAATAAGCAATTGCCTGAGAACAATGTATGCCTACCTTCCACCTAATGTGTGCAGTTTTAAATACTGAGGTCATGATAGCTACGTAAAGCCACACACTTGCTGTTCTTCATTTAACTCTGACCTAATATGTTGTATTGGAATATCCTCAAAGCCACAAGATAATTACTGAGCCAAACGAATGTGGCTAATCAGGCCAAATTACTGATTCTTCTCTTGGCTTAGTCCTCTTTAAAGGCACAGTTCTTTCCCATATACCATGCTAAGGTCTTTGACCAGGCAAGACAGGCCCATCATGACAATGCCTGGTTAATGAACCAACAGAGCATCTTTGTTTCCACCTTCCTTAATGTTGTTGTTAACTGCCCTTGAGTCGAGATCTCGACTCATGGCAACCCCATGGATGAGACATCTCCAAGAACCTCTGTCCTCCACTCCTCTGCTTAATTCCTGCAACCCCATACCTGTGATCTCCTTAATAGAGTCCATCCATCTGCCCTGTGGCCTTCCTCTCTTCCTACTTCTCTCCACCTTTCCCAGCATTATTGTCTTTTCCAATGAGACCTTCCTTCTCATGATGTGTCTAAAGTATGACAGCCTCAGTTTGGTTATCTTGGCTTCCAGGGAGGTTTCCAGCTTGATCTGCTCTAGGACCCATTTGTTTGTCCTTTTGGCTGTCCATGGAATCTTCAGCACTCTTCTCCAGCACCACATCTCAAATGAATGGATTTTCTACCTGTCTTCTTTCTTAACTGTCCAGTTCTCACATCCAAACATGGCAATAGGGAATACAGTGGCTTGTATGATTCTAACTTTTGTGCTCAGTTGTATATCTTTGCATTTTAGAATCGTTTCTAATTCTTTTCTTATATGTACAATTATTACTAAAGTCAGAGATGAAAACATTGCCTTGAGATATGCTTTCCCACAGAAGGATGGGTATTTCTATTCTTGTTTGTTTCTTCCTTTTTCTCCCCTCCTCCAGACAGTTCTACAATAGCCACCATTATCATTTTGATTACATGCTTTTCTCATTTGGTCTACATGGCACATTCATTATTACTTTTATAAGCAGCAGAGACCAGCATCCACAAGATGAATTGTATTTTTGCAGGAAGATATTTTGGCCGAGAACATTAAAGTGGCAAGTGTGATTTGTAAAAGTTTTATTTTATTTTATTTACGTAAACTCTTAAAAGAGGAAATAACAGAGATATTTCTAAGAGACAGGAAAGCCTGCGGCTACTTGGCAACAAATGATTGCAATTTAGAATTCATGTACTATTAAGAAATCCTGATTAAATAGCAAGGTGCCGGGGAAAAGGGGAAGTCATAGAAATGAAAAGCCAATGGTGTCTTTGCAGTTTGGAAAGGCTTGTATTGGCTCATCTCTGGGGAGGATAAGTTTACAGAGGTGACCCCAGGGCTTTTTGCTTTGCTGGATGAGCAGCATCAAAACTGGACATGAGATCAGTGGAGTAAGAAGTTACAGATACTTTCTTTTGTCAGTGATATGCTGGCATTGCTTCCTACCTTGACGTCTGCTCGTACTCCCATTTCACTACCCATGCTATTTTTGTACATGAAAATTGCTGTCAGGTTGCAAAAATACCACAAGAGAGACCCCTCCCACCTTCTGAAGCAGAAGCAGCAGCAGCAAGAACTGTGTAAAGCATGCCACTAGGATGCTTTCACTACACAATGAAAGTACGCTGCTACACATTAATTGCTATTGTTCCATCATATGGAATCCTAGCATTTGTAGTTTGGTAAGGTACTTAGAATTCTTCACCAGGAGAAGCATAATGCTGTAGTTCAGGGAAGAAGTAGAGAATTCTCAGAGTCCCTCCAAAAAAACAACTTCCAACATTCAGTGGGGTAGGTCCATTGCAGTTATTTATTACATCATCATCATCATCATCATCCTTATCATCATCATTATCACTATTATCGTTGTTGCTGTTGTTATCATCATCATCATCATCATCATCTATCTAGGACTGAAGGTTTACAAAGCTACACAAAATGCATCACACAAAAGTTAAAATATAATTAAACTATCCTGAGTCAGCCCTATTTAACAACAATCAAATCCCATAGTAGTAATAACTCCTCTTGTTTATTTTAAATACTGCATAAAAGGTCTTCAAGTTTTATAAAAAAACAACTTCCTTTTTATTCCTTTGTATTAAATTTGTTAACTAATCTAAATGAGCTAATTCCATCATCTTGTCTAGCCACTCAACACACATCAGAGTATTATTAGTCTTCCAGTATCTCGCAAAAACCAGTCTTGAAAATGCTCTCCACTGTTCTGAAATAAGGAGTACTACAGCAAAACAGTTCAAACAAGACATGAACTATCTGTACTATCTGGATTCAAGATAAATCTGATGTATGTATATGAGAGGTAATAGATAATAATCAACTTTGATTAGCAAAAAAGTGGAATGATGATTCAAGGTGATAGTTTTAAGTGACCTTTAGGGAGAAGCTGGAAGTCTTTTTATTAGGGGGCAGAGTGAGAGGTGAGAAGGGACATTGTTATAAACTAAAATTGTGTGTATCTTGCATGTTTTCTGTTTTGTTTGTGTGTGTATGAGACTTCTTTTTTTTCTTCTGTTTTTCCTTGAAATGCCAAATAAAAATTATTGAATTAAAAATATCATTAAACTATCAGTAAAACTAAAAGCAGTTTTAAAACACCATTGAAAAAAGAACCACAAATATATACAGTAGGCCGGTCATTTTTGTTGGGGTTAGGGGCACAGGACTCCCATGAAAGTGAAAAATACAAATAAAAAACACTACTTTTTTACCTGAGAGACCACCTCTCTAGGAATCTCTAGGTCCTCCAGTACAACTGTGTGGTCAACCTCTGCCTAAAGTTGACCATAGAATCATTCTGCAGGACCTACAAATGCCTAGAGCAGTGTTTTCTCTAATAATTTCTAGAACCTACAGTGCAATTCTATGATCAATTTCCAGCAGAATTTCTCTGGAGGACCCAGGGATTCCTAGAGAGAACAAATTAATCAAATCTGCAAATAATCAAAACTGTAAAAGTCAAAGCTGCAAATATGGAGGGCCAATTGTACAACATAGTACATAATACCCCCATACCCCCTCAAGTATTCAGCCCTCAAGACATAGGCAGGCTGATAACACAGAGATACAGTACTCCAGACAACCTTAATCTGAAATGTGTAGAGCTTTGTAAATCTTAACCAGCACTTTGAATCATGCCCATAAACAAACCTGCAGCTAGTGCCACTGCTGCAAAAAGGGAGTTGTATGAGCGCTGTAATCAAACCCAACTGACCAGCAGAAATTTCTGAGCACTCTTTAAAGGCCAACATATGCAAAGGCCTATTACTATGTTATAGTAATCCAAACAGGATGTAATTTAGGATCTTAATGCTTGGTTTATTAATTTGGCTTACCTCTCCTGGTTTAAATTTCAATTCAGGCTGCATTGTGATCTTATCAGAAGGCCTTTGCTGCCGAATTTGCTGCCCAAATATAGCCTGGGTCCATCCCCACTTCCAGCAGTGATCCGGCAGCCATTTTCTTAAGCCAGAAAACTCCTGGATCCAAAAAGAGCCACAAAGAGTACTCCTGGAAGTGGGCTGTACACAGGCGGCAAATTCGGCAGCAAATGCCTTTTGATAAGATCAGCATGCAGCCCAAATTGAAATTTAAACTGGGAGAGGTAAGTCAAATGAATAAGCCAAGCGATAAGCTTCTAAAGCATGTGTCACCATGACCAACAAGTCGGACAGGAATGGGTGCAACTGGTGCATAAGCCTTCACTGTATGAATGCACTCCTGGCTACTGCTGAAATGTGGGCCTCAGTGGGGAAAGCAGTATTGATGGTGCAATGGGTATGCAGGCTAGGACTGGACTTTAGGGCCCATGTTTCAGGTGCAAAATGGGGTAGAAACAGCAGAAAATAGATCTAGAATGAGTGCATGGACTGCCAAGGCCAGGGTGGAGCTTTCTGGGTCTGATATGGGTTGTCATAACATCCTCCTCCTCCTCCTTTTTTTTTTTTAAAGAAAACATTTTGAAATCAAAAGTCCCATCCAATGATATCTTTGCATTGAAAATGGTGGTTTTATTGTTTTGATTTTAGAAATAAAAGCAATGGAATGATGCCTATTTCCAATTACATGTATTTAACATCAGGTAGACACACGCTCCATTTTATTCATGCAGTCAGATTATGCAATGTTTTATGTATGAAATTGCACATGAGCAGAGTATTTCTGACCATGAGCCTTGGTAGCAGCTCAAAGACAAGAGGAACAATGTCACCAGCACAGTAGGGCAAGACGAAATGCAAGCATTACCATTCCCTCCGTTTCATCTTTCCCACAAGCCCAACAGGGATTAGCATCAGTAAGAAGTGTCCAGTACAGGTCGCTTTGTCTTGATCCCTTGGTGCTAGCAGTCCTGGCTTGCAGATTCAAAACCTTTCTTCTCTTTGGCTGGCTCTTCAAATAGCTTTTATGTATTTGCCACAAACCTGTCTCCAGAGCCAGTGTGAGATATTTTGCTGTCTGGGACAGGAAAGAAAATGGTGACCTCAACCCACTCAAGAAAAAGTATAAAGCCAGCTAAGTTACATTGGAAAAGACAGAAATTCCCATGCATATTTTTCTTCATTCCTGGCAGTAAAGACACAGTGACAAATTAAATAGCTAACAATTTTCTGCTTGTTCCTGACCCCCAAAACCTGCTCCTTGAGGTGGCTTCTTTGCTTTTCACGATGGTTGGGCCAATGGTGTCTCCCTGATATCCTCCAACTCAGGGAATAGTCCAGACTTCCCAGAGTTCTAGTTTTTCTTTATCACTGGAAGTCATTAAATCTAAACAAAGGGGGGAAAGCTTAGGTTAGTTGCATGTCATAAATCTGTGACAGACTATAATTGCTAGATTTTGCCCATTAACTAAATTATTGGTTTTTGTTCTCCTTGTAAATCCTTAGAAATGATGGTAAAGTGAACTATTATACTAACCATTTGTGCTAGAAGACCAGGCTTTGTTGTAAACTATAATGAAAACAAGCTGTTCTTCAGTTGCCACTTGTTTGTATTAAAAACTGTTGCGTAATTCAAGGCATGTGACATTTTCAGTTCGAGGAACTCATGAGCTAGAAGAAGCAATAGGAAGTATGAGATATACAAATATTCTAGTTGTTCTCCACATCGAGGTGGTGTTTAACCAACAAATCCCCATAAATCTCAATTTTTAATAAGCAATTGTTTTATTTCATCATTATTTAAAAAAATCTTTATATACCACTTTGTATTTTACACAATATTCAAAGCAGTGCTCAAGATCAACTCCATCACTCATTATATGAACAAATATCCTAAGTGGTGATCAGGATTAATAAAAAATCAGCAACAAACAAATAACCTGAACTATTCGTAATGAATACACTATCCAATCAGGTAGTGACATATGCTACATGCTGAATGAAGTTTTCAGCAGGTAGTGAACAATAATATCATTAGAGCATGACTTATAAATGCAGGAAGGCTGTTCAAAAATCTAGATAATTTCACTGTTTTGTTTACAGGAGAAGAAGACCCTCTTCTTCTGGTTCAGATAGATCACTGATGGATGTGGTATCAATGAGAGGTCTTCATCTACTGGGTGGGCAGGACAATATAGGAGAAGATCTACCCTCAACATAACTGCTCCCAAGTTATGTAGGTCTTTTCTTGCTAATGTCAAAACTCTAAATCCTGATCACATTGTCACATTGACAGTCAGTACAGTTCCTTCACATGTATTGTGGATTCCATCTGCCATTGCTCATACCTCAAAGGGAGAGAAGAAGCAAGCACAGCTCCACCAGGCCTAGACCAGATACGGATGGAGGGCACTCCCTCTATTCTACCTGCCGTGGTCCAGGCCTCAGACAGAGAGAAGAACCACTGGACTTCATCCCCTTCCCCACTGCCGTTCCTTTCTCCTTTTGTTTCATGTCTTTTTAGATAGTCTAATTAACAATTTGTAAGCTGCTCTGAGAGCATTTCTAAAGAGCAGAAATACAATAACAATAACAATAACAATAATAATAATAATAATAATAATAATAATAATATATTCAAGGAAAGCTTCTCCACTGAATAACCTGAATAACCTAGCCAGTGTATTCTGCACTAGTACAGATCCAGTTTCCCGATCAGTCTGAAGAGCTGCCCACAGCACTTGGAGGGACAGGAATGGAACAGAACGGAACAAAAGGAAAAAATGTGTTACCGCACAGGAGAACGCCACCAATGCCACTGGGAGTCCCCAAGCCATTCCCCATCCGTTTCATGACATCTGATTTTGAAGGACGATTTTGAACTGTTCTTCAAAATCAGTTGCCAGGAACGGCTGGACAACTGATTGGGGACTCCTGGCAGCATCAGCGGTGTTCTTTCATGTGGTAACACACTTTTGCCCCCCATTCTGTTCTGTTCCATTCCATTCCCATTCCTCCAAATGCTATGTGATAAGCTTATTTGTATTGACCGGTATCAGGTCTTTCCATACAACATCAATGAATAATACATTCCAGCCTTGCAGCTGCTCTGACCTCTGCCTATCACATGGTTGTCCATTTCTGTGCTGAGCCAGCTAGCTGCACGGGCATCCTGCTGAACTACCCAGCATATCCACTGCTGTCACCAGTCGCTTGCTTCTGAAGTTAGAATGAGGTGCCCAGCAATCATCACATGACTGTCCGCCTCGTTCTGACCTCAGAGTGAGCAACTGGTGACAGTGGCAGGTGTGCTGCTCAACAGGACACCCATGCAGATAGCCACCCTGGTGTGGAAAAGTAGGGCCCAGGATCTTCCTGGAAGATGCAGTGCAAAAGGTATGCTTTTAAAATTTGTTTTAAGGGTGTTATACCCCAGATCTGATCCTGAACGTGCCAGACATCATCCACACTGTTCATACCAGAACTGGTGTTTGGGCTATGTGTCATCTGAACAGGACACCAACAGAACAGGGGGGAAATGGGCCTTTTGGCCCATGCAGACAAGGCTTCTGTCTAGGGAGGATCATAGCTGGCTTGATCCACATCAAAATATGAACTTTCTGATTATTTGTTAATGCTGATCAAAGCCATTTGTGAAAAATCAAAGTTTTGATATGACAAGTATGTTTGATCAGTTGATCGTAATAAATTTATATAATGATATGACCAGTAGCAGATCTTTCCCTACAACATCAAGGAGAAGTACATTCCAGACTACTGTACTAGGGTCATCCATAAAATTAAGCCATAATATTCTTCTGAGACTTGGCAGTAAAAATTCATGATATGATGTCTCCCCTCACAATATTCAACCTATAGCATCTCGAGTTCTGTTTGTAGCTGTGAATCAAACAAAAGACTGATAAGCCAACATTTTAAAACATTTCCCAATCATTCATTCGTAAATAATGAAAAGTAGAAAATACAGGAAATCGTATATCAACTCCTTATTTCCCTTTGAGTTTAAATTCAAGGGTTGGGCAGAGGGGATATATTCATCTCTGTCTTTTAATGGCACTGGACAGTCAGAGTTGGTACACTGACTGAGTGGTCATATCATACTGACTGATAATGTTTAGCCTTAGGCTCTGGGACTGTTTGGCATGTTGCACATTTATCCCTGATCCTTAGAGCTATCAGAAATGTAGCTATGCTATCATCCAAACATTTGGTACAACTTGGTAAACAGAAGAGGAAAAGAAATCAGACTAATCAGGAGAAAGTCAGATATACTTTTTTACCTCTGGGGAGATTTTCAACTATAACAATGTGTAGCTTTGAGCTTCTGACAGATGCTAATGAATTGTTGTTTACATGTTTGATTTACTGCCTAAACAAAGATAAGACATGCTCTTGAAAACACATTGAATGCACAATCCAAACACATCCATTAAATCTGTCACAATAAACATGACAGCTTTCTTCTAACCTAACAACTGGCATGCCTCATTTACATATTAATGAGAAAACTGGGATCAGGCAGCACAAATTGCTTCTATCTGGTGAAGGGGAAGTTACAGATCAACAGACAGCATTGCACTCCAGAGCGTAAATACCACAAGTAAATACCATTTACTGCCATTTTAAAAGATCTTATTTTTATTTGCTGAATCACATCAACTGTTATTGATTAGTTGTCTTTGCTAAGTTACAGAAATAGATACTTGGGTTATATTAGTACCCCTAAGCGCCCCTGATCTATTCATCATATGCACACATTGTATTTCAACACATGGGAGATTCTCCCAGTATCCATGAGCAATTCCACATTTTTCATGAACAATCACATCATCATGTGTCACAAAGAAAAGGTATTATTGTGTGTCTTCTTAATCACTTTTTAAATATATTCAATGGTATACAAAGAATGAAATGCAATTCTGCAAAGTCTGCTTCCTTGTAATGAAAGAAAGTTGACAGATATCTTCAAAGAAGCAAAGGGCTGAATTGTTCAGCATATTTTCCTTTCCTGACTATTATCTGACTCTACAAATGTTGCTCCCCAAGGAAAAGCAGGGCAAGTTTGTGAAGAGTAAAGCAATATTTTAAAATGGTAACAGAAGCACAAATCTATCCTATATGCTGTACAAATAATGAGCTGATTTTAGCCTGGGGAAAATATCTTCAGCATAAGTGATGCTTATCATGTAAATATTGCAAATGTCACTATACACTATATTAAGTATTGTAGTTAAAATATTGCTTGGCAGACAAATTTACTTTAGAAAAGTTATGGAGCTGTTAAGAAAGAAAAGCTGGGCTAGAAAATGTTACTTCTTTTGGATTATTCCTCCCAGCCAATGGCTAGGCTTACTGGAGAATTCCAAGAACTTTGGTCCAAAAAAGTAAAATTTTAGTGTTCTGAAGAAAAGGATATATTACATTGCTAAAACTGGGTAAACTAAGAGTAACTGAGATGAAATCAAGTGTAAAAACATATCATTGGATACCAAAGTTAGGATGGTCCATGCCATCATACTTCCGATCACTATGCATAGTTATGAAAGATGCACAGTGAAGAACGCTGATAGGAAGAAAATAAATTCATTTGAAATATGGTGATGGAGGAAATTTCAATGTACACTATAGACTGGCAAAAAAAGAATAAGTAGGTTCAATCTAAAGCAAATCAATCCTGAACTCTCCCACAAATTCCAAGATGTCTAAAGTTGTATTTCGGACCAATAAGAAGACATTAGGAAAACTCATTGCTTTGGTAAATGACAGTAGGAAAAGAGGAAGACCACATTACAGGTGGATAGAGTCAATCAAGGAAGTTTGGGAGTACTCCTAGATCTGTCTCTACAGTTGCCATCTCAAGTAGAGACAGCCAGGAGTGCTTGGTACCAACTTTGGTTGATACGCCAACTGCGTCCCCTACCTTGAGCTGAAGGACCCTGAAGCAGTGGTACATGCTCTGGTAATCTCATCTTGATTTCTGTAATGCGCTCTACATGGGGCTACCCTTGTACCAAGTTTGGAAGCTTCAATTAGTACAAAATATGGTAGCCAGACTGGTCATCAATGTTTGACCATATAACACCAATCCTAAAAGATCTTCACTGGCTGCTGATTAGCTTCCAGATGCAATACAAAGTGTTGGTTATTACCTTTACAGCCCTACATGGCTTGGGCCCGAGTTACTTGCAGGAATGCCTCTCCCTACATAATCCACCCCACACTCTCAGAACACCGGAGAAGAATTGACTGGAATTACATACATCCAGACTAACCTCTACTTCCCAAAAAGCTTTTACCGTAGCTGCTCCAAAACTATGGAACAGTCTCCCGGAAGAGATCCATCTTACTACCTCCCTGGAGGCTTTGAGGAAGGTGGTTAAGATGGATCTCTTCCAGCGAGCTTATCCACCTGATCTCCTATAAGAAATACTGTTCCACCTTCTTGACCTAGATTGAAAAATCTTCTCCACCTCACTTTTGATAGTATCATTCAAATTGTTAATAACTTTGTATTTTATTGTTGTGATTAGTGCTTGTATATTGTGTATTGAAACTAGGTTGTAATCCTACCTCAATCCACCTGGGAGAGGCAAGAAAATATAAATAAAAATGTTATTATTATTATTATTATTATTATTATTATTATTATTATTGTGAAGTCGAAGGCTTTCATGGCGGCATCCATGGTTTTTTGTGGGTTTTTCGGGCTATGTGGCCATGTTCTAGAAAATTTTCTTCCTGATGCTGGCGAAACGTCAGGAAGAAAATTTTCTAGAACATGGTCACATAGCCCAAAACCCCCACAAAAACCCAATATTATTATTATTTTAAACCAGATCCAGCCTCCCAGGCTAGAGCCAGGACATGGGATGGAGGTGGGGATTATCGCACACTTAATCACTGATGAACTGCTGGCCACCATCAGCCTGTGCCCCAGAAGCTTTCCGACTTCTCAAAAGAGCTGGCGGAGCACAGCTGGGACCCAGGCTAATGGCAGCTGGCCATTTGGCAGTAATTTAGTGTGTGATAATCCCCGTCTCCATCCTGAGTCCTGGCTCCAGCCTGGGAAGCTAGAGCTAGTTTAAATTGCTGAGAGATAAGCTCCTATGATTCTGGAGACCAGGGTTTAAATCCCTGTTCAGCCATGGAAATTTACTAGGTGACCTTGGGCAAGTCTGACTCTCTGCGCTTCAGAGGAGGGCAAAGGCAAATCTCCTCTGAACAAATTGTGCCAAGAAAACCCCATGATATACTCCCTGGTGTCACCATAAGCCTGAAACGACTTGAAGGCACACAACATCAAGAACTAGACTTCACCAGTGCAGAAACTCTTCTTGAAATTAGTCTTACAGTCAGCCCTCTTTATCCTCGGATTTTCTATCCACGGATTCAAGCATCTACGGATTGAAAATATTCAAACAAATGATAAATTCCAAATAGAAAACCTTGATTTTCCATTTTATATAAGGGACACCATTTTGCTATGCCATTATATTTAATATGACTTGAGCATCCATGGATTTTGTTATCCATGAGGGGTCCTGGCATCAAACCCCACTGGATAACAAAGACCCACAGTATATATATTGACTAAAGTAAGTGAGAGTTAATGTAAGCCCTCTGATCAGGTGCCTCTCACCAATAACAAGACTATTGCTACTAATACTGAGTGGGCACTATCATGTAAGCATAAGAACTACAGTTGGATTTGTGGACTTTGGATCTGAGGGTCTGATCATTGTGGATTGTCACAGCCGTATATTAAATTAAGGCAATGGGAACACAGACATGCTGAAACACAGGCATTCATGGTATCACCATTTAATAATATGAGGTACATTTATTTGCCCTTTTTAGCATCTGTGGGGGTATAGAGCTGAACTCCCAAGGATCCAATGGATCAACTGTATTATGTTTTCACCACCCTATAAATCTAGTTGGAAAAAAACCTATGGAGAGTAGAAAACAATGTAAAGAAAGATTGTACTCAATATATAAGTTAGGGTAATACCTAAAGGCACCAGATATTCCATCCATTCTTGGAAGCTAAGCAAGGCCAACTGTGGTTAATACTTTGGTGGGTGACCACCAATGAATATTAGGTGCTGTAGGCTATACTGTATTCCAGAGGAAAGAACAAACAAAACCAATTTTAGAGTATTCTTTGCCTAAGAAAAGCCTCTGAAATGCATAGGATCACCGTAGGCACATATACACACACTCAGAATCAGGTTACTGAAGATTTTTAGCACTTAATTATCATTTAATGTTTAATTATCTACCTTTTCCCAATATAATTCATTAAAATTTAATGGGTTTTCATCTTACTAAAACCTAAATACTCATGCCTTTTCAAGATATTGACAGAAGTGTAATGTACAGTTTAATAATAAACAAAAAATTCCCAGTATTGGAAGGAATTATTTCCTTTTCATTTGCTATTATGGTATCACACCTCAACCAAAAATAAACATTTTTTGTTTATACTCCAATTAAAATTTGCCCTCATGAGTTAAGATGTGTTCTCACCAATTAAGCAACTGAAATTTTCTTCATTTAATCTGATAGTTCAAATAATTAAAAGCTGCATCCCTTAATAAAAATATGGCAATTGTGTTTTATATTTCTGTATAATGTTAGTGGCTATTGGCATTTGGTGAGATCCAGCAAGACTGAAACACCAATGAGTCTGAAGATTTAAATGGAAGTGATTTGAAATCATGCATCTAATATTTTATGGGTCAAAATGTGTAGTTGAGATTTCTCTCTTTACTATAGCAAGCCCCTACATGGCATATATTAGAAAAAGGCCATCAAAGTAGAGTGCACTCACCAAAGTCTCTAGAACTGGGGGAGCAAGATGGAGTCACCCTCCACTGCCCAAAAAATCTTCAAGCAAAACTTGTACAAGACTGCAGTTGTGCCACTCAGTTAAAAGTAGACCGTGCTGGAGGACACTGCGCAGCTGCGCACCCACGTGGAGGAGCCGCCCTTGGACTTAACATCTCCGGCTCCCCAGCGAGCAAGCGCCCATCCCGGGGGCCAGGTACACCTGGAGGAAGGCGGGGGAGGGGATGTGTCGGTGAGAGCGGCGCACTCAAAACCAGCGCGTCTGGCCCTCCTCCTCCGTCCCGCCCCCGCCCGCCCCCAAGGACTGTGTTGCTGCTGTTGTGCCGCCGGACGGCCCTCCGTGTTGGAGGACACTGCGCAGCTGCGCACCCACGCGGAGGAGCCGCCCTTGGACTTAACATCGGCAATTGCCTGAGGATAGCAGAGGCGCACCTCTGCTGGCTTTTAGGTGAGGAATGGTCACAGTGAACCTTCTTCGCCCTTTTTGCTGTATTGAGGGGGGAGGGGGAGGACATGGGAACGGGGGATGGATTGGCTGGGGAGGCAGAGGATGGTCCATCTACTGTAAGCGGAGCTCCTATTGAGGTAGTGTGGGGCAGGGGGAGGTACGGCGGTAGGAGAAGGGACTTGCGTTCCAGGGGAAGGAGAGATCGATGCTTAATATCTATCTCTCCTTCCTGTCCCTCTCCTAACCAAAGGGACCTGAG
>NC_056524.1:191354580-191506727 GCF_019175285.1 Sceloporus undulatus
GGTCACTCCATCCATACCACAAACCCTGTCTCTGCTCCTGTGCAATGCCAGGTCCATTAACAACAAGTCCCACATTATACATGATCTAATTGAGGACAACAACTGTGACCTGGCTTGCATTACTGAGACCTGGCTCGGGCCTGGTGGGGAAGCTGTGTGGGCCCAGGCCCTACCTGCCGGGTACTCAGTGAAGGACCAGACCAGGTTAGGTGGGCGGGGGGGGGGTGTCGCCTTGATCCATAAGGACACCGTGTCTCTTTCCAGGAACCATGCTCGCCAAACTTCTCATATCGAGTATATTTACCTGACCCTGAAGGCCAGAGACAGCTTAGGGATTTTGTTGGTGTACCGACCACCTCGTGCGCTAACAGACTCCCTTAACGAACTGACACAGCTGGTCTCGGAGGTATTGTTGGAGTCCCCCAGGCTTTTAGTCCTGGGGGACTTCAACATTCCCTTCGCGGCCAGCTATGTTCCATCCGGTGCGGTTTGTGAATTCATGGATACCATGACTTCCATGGGGTTGTCTCAACTGGTCTCGGGTCCAACGCATTCTGTGGGTAATACACTCGATATGGTTTTTTGCACGGGTATGGAAAATCCGTGGGCGGAAATAACTAATATTTCCCCCCTGTCATGGACGGATCATTTCCTGGTGGAGGCAGTGATCAAGGCTTCTACCCAGATCCCTCCCGGAGGTGGCAGACCTGTTAGAATGGTCCACCCACGAAGGCTGATGGAACCCAAAAGGTTCCAGGAAGCCCTAGAGGGGCTTATGGATGGAAATGACGGTGATTCTGTTGATGTCTTGACCGGCATCTGGGATGCCGGTCTCTCTAAGGCTATACACAGTATCACTCCCAAGCGCCCTCTCAGGCCTGCTTCCAAACGTAAGCCCTGGTATACGGAAGATCTCTGGGCAAGGAAGCGGGTTCTGCGACGGCTAGAGCACCGCTGGCGGAAACACCAGCGCTTATCCGACAACACTCTCCTAGACCATCTTTTGAAGGACTATGGAGAGGCGATTCGTGCAGCTAAGAACTCGTTCTATGCTGCATGTGTCGCGTCCGCAGAGTCGCGTCCGGCAGAGTTGTTCAGGGTAGTGAGGGAGCTAACTCAGCTCCCTCCTGCCCCGAACCAGATCCTTGAACCTTCTAAGGCCTGCTGCGACCAATTTAACAACTTCTTCGCGGATAAAATCTCTCGGATAAGCGAAGGTCTTGAGGCCAGCCTTAGAGCAGAACCTAGAGTAGAGGTATCCAGGGCATCCGTGAACTTGGTTAGGCTGGATCAGTTTGAGTCTGTCAGTACCGAGGATGTGGACAAGATCCTTGGAAGTGTTAGGAAGACAACATGCTCTCTCGATCCCTGTCCCTCATGGCTAGCGGCACAGGGGGGCCCAGCTGTAACTTCATTGTTACAGCAGATTATTAACACCTCATTGAGGGATGGGCAATTTCCAACAAACCTGAAATTGGCCATAGTAAAACCTTTATTAAAAAAGCCCTCCCTCGACCCCCTGTTGCACAATAATTATCGGCCAATCTCGCTATTGCCATTTCTGGGGAAGGTGATTGAGCGGGCAGTTGCAATCCAACTTCAATCGATCTTGGATGAAACGGAATATCTAGACCCATTTCAAATCGGCTTTCGGGCGGGTTACGGGGTTGAGACTGCTATGGTCGCCTTGGTCGATGATCTCCGTCTGGGCATGGACAGGGGAAGCGTGTCCCTGTTAGTGCTCTTGGACATCTCAGCGGCTTTCGATACCATAGACCATGGTATCCTTCTGGGGCGCCTGGCGGAGGTGGGAATCGGGGGCACTGCGCTCCAGTGGTTCCGGTCCTACCTCTCCGGGAGGTCCCAGATGGTGCAGCTGGGAGACGTGCGCTCCGATGAGAGGGCCCTCACATCTTGAGTGTGCCCAAAAAGTGGTGAAGTATAATACAGTGGTGCCTCGGGTTACGAAATTAATTCGTTCCGCGGCTAATTTCGTAACCCGAAAAACCTTTGTAACCCGAATTGCCATAGGCGCTAATGGGAAAAAAAGCCGCGGCTCTGCCGCGGCTCCATTTAAACAGCGCCAGGGTTTTTTCGTAACCCGAAAAAACCTTCGTAACCCGAAACAATAAATCCCTATGGGATTTATTCGTATCCCGAAAAATTCGTAACCTGGGTAATTCGTATCCCGAGGTACCACTGTACAACTCTTAAACTCACCCTTGGTTCTGCCTCATTACCTAGAATACATAGTGTTGTGTGCCTTCAAATCATTTCTGGTTTATGGTGACCCTAAGACCTTATCATGGGGTTTTCTTGGCAACATTTCTTCAGAGGAGGTTTGCTTTTCCTTCCCTCTGAGGCTGAGAGAGAGTGACTTGCCCAAGGTCACCAAGTGGGTTTCCATAGCTGAGCAGGTATTACAACCCCTGTCTCCAGAGTCATAGTCCAAAGCTCAAACCACTACACCATGCTGGCTTTCTAGAGAATACACTACCCTAGGCCGTAACCGCTAATGGGTTATTTTTATTTTAAGGACTGGCAAGTAAATGTAAATTAAGCTACATGTCATTAACTGAATTATTATTGTTGTCCATCACATACATAACTAGGGGTTAGATTGCTCCTAAATGTCCTCTGTGTGTGAGTGTACCACCCACTCCCTTGTTTTCTGAATGTCTTAGGGTAATGAAGCATGACCTGGGTGGACAACTAAAGAAGTGATGGAGAAGAACCTAGTCTGAATACCAGATACAGTTTTGAACATGGCATCAGTTAGAGCCTCTTTCAAGGCCCATTCTAGGATACTGAGGTAGTTCTCCTCTCACTGAGCATCAGCACAGTGTCATTCAGAGTCATTTCTAGTAATAAGGGACTATTATACTCTGTTCCCCAAAGTAGTAATCACAAGCCTTCTGAGACCCACTGTAATCTAATTACCAGAGAATTTGCTGATAAAATTGTGCTTATCCATGCTCCTTTGTATTCTGCATTGAGAACAGATTCTGTCCAGTTTTAGCATTTACTTCAATCAGAGAACACAGAGTATGGATGGGGTGTAAGGATAGCCATATGCTCTTTAGAACTGGGCACATCTTGGCTTATAAAAGGTAACCAAGGCCCGTTCTGCACGGGCAAAAAGTACATGCTCAGCACGTACCAGGGTTAGAAAGGGGTGTCCTTTCCGGACACCCCTAGCCCTAGTACGCGCTGAACACATACAAAATGGCGGCGCCCCTTCTACATTGTATGTAATTTTTATTGTATGTAATTTTTGATGTATATTGTGTATTGTAATGGTTTTTATCCTGTTGTTAACCGCCCTGATCTTTGGAAGGGCGGTATAAAAATAAAATTTTTATTTATTATTATTATTACATGGGTGCCGCCATCTTGACGTAGTGGACGCATAGCGTCCGCACGTCTCGGCGCCATTATGATGCCGCAAGTGTGCCATTGGCGCTTTGCGGCATCATAATGGCGCCGCAAAAAGAAGCTGCTTTTTGTGGCTTCTTTTTGCTGCGCGGAACAGTCGCGTGGTTTGGCCACTGAGGCTGCTCCACGCAGCAAATGAGGGCGCATTACAGACCGCCCTTTTGGGTGGCCTGGAAAGCGCCCAAGATAGACTGGTCAAATGGGTAGTTGTTGTTGTTAACTGCCTTCGTGTTAATGGTGAACTCCTGGCACTCATGGCTACTCTGCCTAGATCCTGCAGACTCAGGGCCATGGCCTCTTTGACTGAGTCCATCCATCTAGTATATGGTCTTCCTCTTTTTATGCTACTCTTCACCTTTTCTGTCATTATTGTCTGTCCTAGTGGATCTTATCTTTTCATGATGTGGCCAAAATATGACAGTCTCAGTTTCATCATCCTGGCTTCCAGTAAGTGTTCAGGCTTGATCTCTTCTAGAATCCATTTGTCTTTTTGACTATCCATGGTATCCTCAACATTTCTCCAGCACCGCATCTCAGATGAGGTGATTCCTCTTCTGCCAGCCTTCTTCACCATCCAGCTCTCACATTCGTACATGTGATAGGAAATATGATTGCTTGGACTGTCCTAACTTTAGTTTTCAGCTTAATTTCTTTGTATTTTAGGATCTTGTCTAGTACTTTTTCAGTCCTAGGAGATTATGGCCCTGCCCTTTCCTATCCTTTCCTCCCAAGCTAGGTGTGGGATGTAAACATTTAAAGGTGGATTTTCGTGCCCAAGCAGAAGGCATCCTGTACCCGATTATAGCATTCCATACCTGATCTGGACTTCTCCCTCACTTTTTGAAAGAACTGGATTTTCCCATTTTTTGCAAGGTGTGGGAGAAGTTCGGATTGGGTAAGGAATGCCATGATCGGGTACGAGATGCCCCCTGCCTAGGCATAGAGGTGTGCGATAAAATCCGCTTTAAAAATTTACATCTCATGCCTAGCTGAGGAGGAAAGAATGTCTGCCTTAGCACTTTCCCCTTTGACTTGCTTTAGTAATTGTTACAAGTCTTTGTTGTTTTCTGCTAGTAGTATGGTGTCTTCTGCATATCTGGAGCCACCTGTTTTCCCTCTGGAGGTAGCCCACAGCAACCAAATTGCATGTGTGTGGTATTATCATCTGGGGGCAATGCCCCTCCAGCTGCACCCCTGAGTATGATTTGCACTTGTCTGAGGTCATAATGGGCATTTTAAAATATAATACAACATTTTTGACTGTGTGTGGCTCAAGTATCGCATAACACTTTACAGTGTTTGCATGCTTTTATTTTGTGGCCATTCCTTCAGACATTGATAGAAACCACACCCTGACATTGGCAACCACAGGGAATAGCATCAGTGTTGCTCTTTTATAACAGGCCTTGCCAACAAAAATACTACTTGATTGCTCACAGTTGTCTGAGAGGCCTTCCTTACTTTGGGGGATAATAAGAACAGATTCCCTTCATGGAAGGACCATTTGATGAGGAAACCACAATTTTTAAAAAATGAAGTGGAAGCTACTATCAAAGCATGTTGTAGAAATAAATCAGGGAGAGAGGGGGGCATAATAGGAGAGCTGTTTCAAGCAGTGAAGACAGAATATGTTTAAATACTAACAGAAATCTGCCAACAACAATGAAAAACAAGACAATAGCCCTCAGACTGGAAATGCTCAGTGTTATAAATGCAACATTCCCCTCCCAAAAAAGAGGGCACCAGAAACTGCAGTCACCATCAGACCATTACATTAATATTCCATGAAATCAAAACGATCCTCAGGACTTTATAACAAAGATTTTTATCCTATATAAAGCAAGAAATGCCAGAAACCACACACATACCTCCAAACAAGAAAAGAAAAGGAGAGGCACTACATTTCAAGCATATGTTTGCTAATGGATTGTACCAAAGTATTTCAGAAGAAAATCACCCTGTATTTTATAGATTATAGCGAAGGTTTGGAGATCATCAACAATTATGGGTCATTGTAAAACAAATGTAAGTGCTACAACACTTGATGGTCTTGATGTGCAACCTTTACTATGCACAAGAGTCAAGTGTCAATATAGAGAAACAGAATATTTTCCCATTGGCAAGGGCACCAGACAATGGTACATTTTATCACCCTATTTCTTTAATGTATATACAGAATGTGTCATGTAGAAAGTGGGATTAGATTCCCAGGAAGGAGGCAGGAAATTGGAGGAAGGGATGTCAGCAATTTAAGATTTGCAGATGACACCATAATCCTAGAAGAAAATAGGAAAATTTTGGAACAACTACTGAGCAAAGTTAAGCAAGAAAGGGCAAAAGCAAGGTTACAGATGAATATTTTTTAAAAAAAATACTGCCAAAGCTTTACATGACTTAAAAAGGGTGATGAAGATATCAGAATTGTTATTTTTATACCTTTGCTCAGCCATCAAACAAAACCAAGACTGTCCTCAAGAAATCAAAATGTGACTAATGAAACATGAGGCTAGAAAAGAGGATTTAGAGCAGGACAGTAGCATCTGTGACCATACCTTAGCACACAACACTGTGTCTGTCTAGTACAGGGTCTGTAGTTCATCCGTTGCTGGAGCTCTCCTTCTCATTGATGGGCAAAACCCATCAATGCCTCCCAATTGTGTTGCTTTACCCCTGTTGATGCACATGTAACATGTTCCTCCCCAAGCAGTTGTGATATGTAGGCAGTCACATGGTTTGAGTGGTCATGATTATGCTCATCTCCCCATCTCTCTCCTACCCCTTGCTATTCCCAAGCAGTCTGTTTTTCATTTCTTTTTCCCCCCCCCCCCCCCCCCCGGTCTTTTCTTTGGGATGCAAGGTGGGTTAAAATAAAAATCAATACAGACCAAAAGGCATACTGGGAAGGGAACAGGACAGGCAGGACTATGGATGCCAGCAGAGGCTGGAATAGAAGCAACACCATGGAGATTTGGAAGAGCTATGCAATAATGACTGTCCCCAGCCGAGTGTGTTAGCATTTCCTAGACTACTGTGATTGTGGTGCTTTACAAGCCTGGTGTGATAAGATTTGGATGAGCAAATTATCTGAAGTAACTAGATAAGGTCCTTAAGCATAATGGTGTATTATAGAATTTAAAAAGTCACAACCATCCTTTCCTTATTATTTCTGATTTCTGCATACAGTTCGGAAAGCTGCATAGGGAAGAAAACTGACTATAGCGCTTTGGATATATCATGAAACAATCTGACTGCTTGGAAAAGACAGAAGAGTAAGAAGAGAGAAACATTACACTAAAGATGGATTGACTCATTCTAGCTGAGGGGACTGAGCTTGCAAGTCTGAGCAGGTCTGGCTCTTGGAGAACTCTCATTCATTGAGTCACCATAAGTTGAAGCCAACCTGATGACAAATAATACATGAGAGAGCAACATCTACCAGGCTTTTTATACCATTCCACTAATGTGTGTATCCAGCTACAGTATATGTGTTAACCACTTCCCATGAGAACATAGTCCCATTATTGTGCCAACCATTTATGAGCTGACTACAATATTATCTGTGGGCTTATAGAGCTGAGATCACATCAATGAATATCAAAGCATGCAAAAGTTACTTTTTTGAACTTCAGCTCCCAGAGTCCCCCTGTCAACACAGCCAGTTTTTTGAAAGCTCTATTGCACTGTAATATGAGTTGTCAGGTATAGGTTTCCCCCAGTTTTGATTTGAAAGTTAAAGTGCTCTTAACCATATCTCTTGATTCTTAATATTTCTCTTGATGCTTGATATTTAAAGAAAAGTATGTCTTGATTTTTGATATTTAAAGAAAAGTATTGCCATTGTGTGAAATCAAACCTTCAATAAAGAAGCCTGTCAGCCAGCTTCTGCGACTGCACATGAAACAGCTTAGCTTTCAGGAATGTGTAAATGTGGAAGATTATTTTTATCACTAGCAAATTAGGAAAAAGTGAAGTTGGAATCCTGGAAAGGAAAAAGAACCAGATGGGAGGAAAACATCATCATTTCTGTTTCACTAAATGTGTTAATAAAATGTTACAGTTATTTTCATGGAGGGAGATTTTTTTTATGGCTATGCCAACAATAAGTGCATTTATATTCCCTTTCCCTATTTCTACATTATCCCTTATTTATGTATTGGAGACTTTATAAGTAGCAATTGTTATCCTTTAACAGCTTTTATGTTGTAGTTGTCTATTTGGAGCAAGAAATCAAATTAAGAGAAATAAAAGGCTCTTTTCAGCCGTGCACAGTGAATTGTAGCCCTTGTTTTTATTTGATGCAAATTCAGTGCTAAATACGGTAGAGACTAGAAACATAGAATCATATAATCAGAAGGAAGAACCTCAGACGTCACAACTCAGCATCTTGCACTGATAATTGAAAGTCAACAGATGTCCATATTGCCTGGACCTGTCCCCATTACTCTCGCTTGAATTCGCCATGGTGACTAGTCATCTAAGTGGTTCCCTGTACCCTCATAATATTTGAGCATTTAAAAGTTGCCTTTTTGGATTATTGGCTATGCTGACTGGGCAATGCTGGGAGCTGGAGTTCAAAATGGGACCTGTAGACTTCGAAGCTCTGGTCTAGCCCATATAAAGATTTGGCTTTTACTACACATTGCTTTGAAAGCCCTGAATGGTAAAATAATAAGAACACAACAATTTATAAAATAGTATTGTTTTAAAAAAAGATAAAAGAGTCTCTCTTGTGAAAGAAGAAAATTTATTTCTAAATCAGACAGACATTCCTTGAGTTATTTGTATTCACAATATTTTTCTAATAAATATAGAACAGAAACATTTATTTAGTTAAATTGGTTCCTTGAACATCTTGGCTTTTAAGAATCAATACACATTTTGCACTCAATGCTATCTTAGAAGATGTTCTTCTTTTATATGAAAGGTAGGGGGTAGATACTTCTTTCCTAAGTATCTGTAACAAAGATCACAACCCAAAAGTGGTGAAAAATTAAGCTAAAACCTGTGCACATTTCATTTGATTCAGTGAGTTTAATCAGGATAAAACAAACAAATGGACTTTTAGTTGAGAGATTAATTAATGGCAATGTAAATGACCAGCAGATGCGAGAAACAAAAAACAAAAACCCTAGGCCTTCATCCTACCAAAAACCCTTCATCCATAAAGCTAAAGTCCTCAGCCTGCTGTGGAGGTCTAATCCTTTTGTCTATGCGGTGGCATCACTAGGGTTGGTGTCACCCGGTGTGGTAACCCATGGTGTCAGCCCCCCATTGACTTCCTCTCATACCACACCATTCAAAATAATACTTTTTTTTGTACTAGTGTTACTCATAAATTGTAATCCCCATGTATCACTGAATGTAATGGCATTAGTTGTGACAAAAACAACTAGCATATTTAAAATTATATCTTTAAATTACAATATCATATGTACATCATAAATGTATTTACATGTACATTGTTTCATATGATTAAAGTGAAAATTTGGTAAGATGTGATGTTTTTTAAAGAAAAATTTAAAATAATTTAAATTTGTTTTCATTAAAAAGCCCTAGGGCTTCTCCTTTGTCTTCCCACCGAGCCTCACTCCACTCACATGTTCTCTTCAAAATTGTAAAAGGATGCAGATGAACATCACAGCCTATTTCTGCCACAAAGCACATGTTTAGGGATCATTGGTATCACCCAGGGGCATCACTCCCCAAGGAGGGGGAGGGGTGACATTAAATTTTAAATTATACACACACACACACACACACAATCCTTTTAAAGTTTCTATAAAACACCACAGCTTACAAATTTTCACTAACTGCATGAAACTATGTACATGTAAATACATTTTGGCTGTGTGTATGATATTGTAATTTAAAGCTATAATTTTAATTCTGCTGCTTGTTTATGTCACAACTATTACCAGTACGTTCAGTGATATGTGGAAATTATGATCTATGAGTGATATTAGTATTAAAAACTAAGGATTCCATATGGAGTTTATCACACTAGCAAGATCCCGTGGGAAAACGGGAGTTAAACAAGATTTAAAGCAAAGAAAACCTGGAAATGCCCAAAGTTTATCACACAACGTTGCTGTTAATGTGAAATAACATGTTTAATCTGAACATAAAGCTGAGAAAACCAGCAGCTTTTTACGTTTGAAAGTAAAAAAGTTGCCATTTTTCTCTGTTTTGCATTCGGATTAACTCCATGTTATTTCACTTGGGCAGTCCCCTAGTGTGATAAACTCCCTGAATTTGCAAGTTTTGTTTAAATTCTAATGTACTTTAAATCGCGTTTAACTCCCATTTTCGCGTGGATGGGAGGGGTGACACCATGCGTTACTGTACTGGGTAATGCCAACCCTAGTGATGCCATTAGTGTCACCACTTCCTTAGGGTGTCACCTGGTGTAGTCTGCCCCCCTGCCCCCCCCCCGGCACCTTCCCCAATGATGGTCCTTTGTCTATGAAAAAGGTACAACAGTTGTTCTGCTATGACACTGCCATGTAAATTATGCTGAATATAAAAAAGAGGATGCTTTTTAAAACAAAAAAGTCTAGCTTCTCCAGTGGGTGGTTAACTTATAGCTCACCCATATCTGTAGAGGTACAACTCCCATGCACTCTGACTACTGGACATCTTGACAAGGGCTGATGGGAGCTATAGTCCAACAACATCCCCAGGCTCACAGATTCTCTGTCCCTGACTGAGATCTCTTTGTCTTTCTACTAAACTCAAAATCCTTGGAAATTACAGTCCATCAAGATCCCATTTTCAACAGACCATTTTTATTAATGGCCCATGCTAGAGCATGAAACAGAAAATTCATACATCATCAGGCGTTACAGAAATAAAGCAAATAACTGCAGCTGGTTAGATATGGTCCCCAAATGCGATTGTCCTACCTACCTCTCCCCTCCACTTGCCAATCATGAATTGTTTCCAGCTGCCTTTTCCACTTCCCTGTGTGCTCTGTAATTGTACATTGGAAATATGCTCGAGCTGACAGCATACCCTTTCTACTTGAATATTTTCTTGAGATATGAAAATCTATTTCCTTTTTTGGCACATGGCTTTCCTTCATTGTATAACAACTGTTTCTGCTGCATGGCAGGATGGTTGTAATAAAGGACTTTTGAGATGGATTAGACGTCTTGGTGCCACATCAGTGATTAATCAGCCTCAACAGGCATTTATTACTTTGTATACTACAGAGCAGGAGAAACTGTCTCTTAAATATACTTGACTCTTGTGGTATCATGCAATTACACTGAGGAGCCCCCCCAAACATATACAATTATTTTGAACTACTTCACTTGCAAGGAGCAATTGATCGTCAAGAGTCTCTTCCTCCTCTTTTTACACTGATTAACGGTTTTGGAGATATTCCCTGAAAGGAAAACATTTCCAAAAATAGATGATAGTTCTCATCTTAATATTTTAATTCCTTAAGGGTCCTCTACATTCTTAATGAAGCTCTGAGGGGCTTCCTCCTTTCCCCTCTCATATTCCCACCATGAGCAAGCCATATTTGGAACTGAGGTTTACTAGACAAGGCTCCTGTTCCATAAATCAGGAGTAATTTGATTCCAGCACATTGTGACATGGTGGCCTGAGAAGGAAGCTCAGACAGGGGCCCAAAGGACACTATCAGGACAAAGGGCCATAGGAACAGCAGACACATCTAGAAATGGGAAACAGGAATATGTTAGAAAAGTAAACAATTTAAAGGGCGGTGTTGGAAAAAGAGAGGGGGAACCAGTCAAGAATAGCAGCAATCCATTGCTCAGGCAGCACTCTCTCGCCTTGCCCATCTGCCACAATCCTACCAGCCAGAGTCCACATACTGTTTTTGTTTTCCTAATGCCTATCATCTGTTTCATGCTCTAGTGTTATTTGCCCAGCTTGCAAGTTTCAGAACTTAGCGTGGGCCAGGTCTCCATCCACATAAGTCTCTACCTCACACATGTGTACATACTCTTCTGTATACCTCACCTTATCCCCCATGTGAGATAATGTTTAAGAAAAGTGAGGAGGGGGGGAATCTCCTACTGATCCAACTAATGAGGGCAAGGTTGGTGAAGCATTTAGGAGGACCATCCTACCAAAGTCGTACATTTTTGTCTTGACTGGTTCCCCCAGACCAATCAAGGCACAACAACCCTAAATGGTGCTGCCAGCAAATAATTTTAGCTACTTAAAAAACATTCTAGCACCAGTTCAAGGAACCTTCTCCTTTTGGTCAGTCTGGTTTGCTATCCTTAAGGTGAGAAAAAACATTGAAGACATGTCACCAAGCTAGAAACAATTTTTTTGTTTGTTTGTTTTACAGAGTAGTATGAACTGAATAGGGTGTGAAAATGTGTTTGTTCTTATGAGTCACTGAGTTGAGTCAGGAAGAAAGAGAGACTCAGGGATGTAGTTATAAGGGACTCAGACAGAAAGAGGTCATTGTCTCCCCAAATAAGAATTCTACCCCCCTATTAAATTTTTAGCATGGAAGTAACTTAAAATTTCAGTTCAGTTTTAGCTGAGTTGAAACTTTTTAAGCATCCAAATGGCCAGGTAAAGTTACCAAGGGAGTGGAGAATTTTCAGTGTCTGACTCTCAATGCTAGAAATTTGAAAAAAATTTCATGGGGGGCAATTCTTATTTGGGGGGGGAACAAAGCCATCATTTTGCACAAACACCCATAGCTTCTGGAGAAGCTGCTGGTGACACACTCAGCATGCAAGTTGTGGTGCATCAAGACTGGACTGTGAAAAAACTAACATTTATGTTCCCTTGCTTGGGGGAGATTTCTTTCTTTTTTTGAGTAACGCCATAGGGACAAAAAAAGCAGGGACTGATTTAGGGACTAGAAATGGGGGAAGAGGGAGAGACCCCTATTTTTAGCTTATAAAATTAAAAGTAAGGCCAAAATCCTGCATCAAATACAGAGCCACGATATTAACTACACCAGCTCCCTGTTGGACCCTGAAGCCCACCTTAAAGCCAGCCAGCGCCATTCAGAATGACAGTGGTCTGTGCTCTGTCATGAGGTCCCCTCCCATCAAGGAGTGATGCCGCATGAAACTGAGAGATCCTGCTTTTACTCCTGCAATGTCACTCATTGACAGGAAGAGGCGGTCAGTAGCATCATATACCTCCATCACTCCAAATGGTTGGACTGGTTTTTGAAGTGGGTTTAGAGTAGTTTGTGGGCATAGCAATAGTGCCACAATTGCAAATGAGAATAACAAAGACTTACAATGTCCTACATCTAATTATGATGTCACAGCTATAGGAATGAGCCAAGTTGTTGTTGTTATTTTTAATGTTTTTTTAGAACAAATATTCTCTGCTGTGGGGCTGAGCTGCCTATCCATAATCATTTTCTTCTCAGCTTTAAAAGAAGCATTAGTCATTGCCTTGAGAATGTGGGAATGATCATGGTGTTGAGTAAGTAGACGACAGCAGCTCAGGAGCTCCCTCCTTTTTCTTAGAAGTACCTATTTCCCAATGATTCCATTAAAAAAATAAACATTTGTCATCATGCTGGTGCTGAGATGATAGTGAGTAGCAGCTAGGAGCTACCCATCTTTCCCTACTTCTTCCATGTTCTTTCAATGGCGGGTTACAGACGGGCAGGGGAGGACGCTTTGGAGGTGTAAGCTGAATGCGGAGCCTCCAGACGGCCCGCCCCGGGGGCGGGCTTCAGGTGTTGGAGCTTCCACACGGGGGGCAGTGAAGACGCCTCACCTGGGTCCGTTTCGGACCCGTAGCTTCCATACCGCCGCTCCTGAGGACGCTGCAAAAAGAGAGGCAGCTTCCGCACGGGCGGCCCAAATCGCGGCTTTTTTTTTCTTTTGCCGCTGAGAGTGCGCAGCTTCACAGCTGCAGTGCTAAGCAGCGGCGGCAGAAAGCCTGCTGCGCATTTAAAGCGCCCAAGCCCCTTAAACTCTCTCATCTACGAGGCCATGGAGGCTGGCATCTATGTGCCAGGGACCCCAGCACAACATCACAGGCCAGCAGATCGGGCCCCTGATACTGGCTGACAGTGCCTACCCCATTCGGAAGTGGCCATGACCCCTGAAGAACAGAGAAGAAGAAAGCAGGGGAGACTGTGAGGAATGCCCTGGCAGATTTTTTTCTGACAAGGAAATCTGAAGGATGGCTCCTATGCCATCATCTGTGATGTCACAGTGCATTGTTCGTAATAGCAAAGCACATGAATAAATGTATCCCATTATCCACAGTTTGAGTCTGCCTATCATTCCTGATCTGTGCTGTGGGCATGTTTTGCCAGGTGCCTGAGGGGACACACACAAACACACACACACAAAAGGTCTCCTGGCGCCTGTTTTCCTGGGGCAAAAGGATACATCAGCTCCAACTGCCAATTGCCCCTTGGACAAGGTATCAATCCCCCTCAAATTCAAGCTTTCCTAAGGGCCCATTTGAATGTATCAATGGGGCACCCAGAGGACACTATGGGGGAGAGATTCAAACGTGCTCCTCTGAAGCTTCATTGGCCTAGGACCACCTTGGCTAACGGCCCAGAGTCGCAGGTGCCCATATATACGCCGCGCAACTGTGGCAAGACCCCAGGACGGCGATCAACATGGCAGAGCAACGCAGGAGGGTCCCGGTCCGAATCACCTACTGGACAGACGACAGAGGTCGGGATCCTCCTGGACTCCCTGATGCCACAGGCAGCCACGGAGAGGGTGATGGCTAGCACCAACAAGCCCAACCGGGGGCATTTTCTCGAGGCATCCCGTGCCCTCCGAAACCAAGGTTTCAAGAACGCGCACCAATGCAGAGTGAAGTTTAAAACTCTGAAGGCAGCGTTTCTTTGAAACCCTGGAGGATTTCGGAGAGGCGCCCCCAGTTGACAGGCACCACCATTCTTCTCGCGGCTGAAGGACCTGTGGATCAGGGGAGATCGGCCCAGACCAGAAAATCGCCGTCCCCAGGTAAGCCAGAGCTCTTGCCATGCCCTGTCCTCCCCTCCTTACCCTTCCCTTGCCCTCCTCTCCTTCCTGCATGGTGCCAATGCCATCCCTCCCTCCCTTCTGCAGGCGTGCGGCCGAGGCGGGGGCAGAGGGAGGGAGGGCACCTGCCAGGTCGCCCTCCCACCATCCTCGGGGGACGAGGATGTCCCCGAGGGGGGGCACAGCCAGGACCAGCTGCTGTGGCCCCTCCGCCAGCCAGAGCAGGCTCCTCGGGCGCAGGTAGGTCCCCAGGGTGAGGGTGGGGGTTGCCTACCTGCAGCCCCCCACGACACTTGTGCCCTCGTCTCCCATGCCAGCAGGGTAACTTGGGCCTTTCCTTCCTCTTTGCAGGGCTTGAAGTCCTCGCTGCTGTTGCTGCCGCCGAGGAAGAGGAGCCTGGGCGAGCCGCCGCCTGCTAGGAGAGCCAGGCATTGGCCCTCGATGCGCCAGTGCCCTGGATCGTGTCCCCAAGCCCGGCAGCAAGGTAAGTGTAGAGGTGAACCCAGGGAAGGGAGTGGGGGCACCCAGAAACCCTGCCTGTGGGAGTGGGTGATGGGCTGCACAGCCTGATCCTAACCATCCTCTTTCTTTTCCCCCCACAGAGAACCGGACGGAGAGGAGGTTCGTGCTTGAGGAGAAAGTGGACAAGCGGCGGAGAGAGTCTCCTCCATGGAAGAACCCTCCAGGAACTCCTCCGCCGCGCCCGCCCCACCGCTCCTCCCCTCCCTGAAGCAGCTTCCCTCCCCTGCCCCCTCTGCCATCCCCCTTCACCCTCCCTCTTCCCTTGTAAATAGTTGTAAATAAGATTTTTATTGTTGTTATTGTTGTTAATAAAAAAAATATTTTAAAAAAAATTGTGTGGTTAATTAGCGCAACTGCGGCAGTGTGGCTGTGGTGTGAATGAGACAGCTGAGGTGCAACTTGCAGTCTAAAGCTAGGCAGGAGTGGTGTGAGTAGCAATGTCCAAACTCGTCCTTCCAGGCGTTTGGACTTCATCTCCCAGAATCCCAGACCACAGGGCAAGGTGGCTGGGGATTCTGGGAGATGAAGTCCAAACGCCTGGAAGGACAGGAGTTTGGAGATTGCTGGTTTGGGGACCAGTGAGCCAGGCATGGTGGGAGGAGAGAACAGGAAGGGTAGAATGAGTAGATAGGGCGGGGAGGGAACACATGCCCTGGGAGGCGAAATGATGTCTTTATGGGACATCATGGGACCTAGTGCCTTGTCATTGCTCCCTGCCCCTGGATCCCAGGCCCTCTCTAGTTGCCCTTTGCCTTTGGGGGCAAGTTTAGAGGGCATACAAGAGTTTGGGCACATTAAGCAGCGGAGCAGAAAGCATGGGCACATTAAAGCAAAGTGCCAAGCCCTTTAAAACAATGGTGGTCTCCTGGCACTGGTGATCAGCTGGTGTGGCATCTTTGTCCGCTTGCACTTTCCCAGTGTCAGCAGCATCATAGATGCCTCCCTCCTTTGGTCCCCGCGCTCTTGCTGAATCGCAATGCCGAGCCACACTGTCCCCCTGCCATCTCCCCTCAACCTCCCTTGTACATATGTCAATATTTACAGTTAAGCGTTTTTTATTGTTAGGTGATGGCAGAGGAATGTGTGTAGGGGTGCACTTTAAAGTGCAAACTTTCCAAGCAGCGCAGGCTACATGTTGCTCTAGGGTTAGGGTTAGGGTTAGGGTTGGGTTAGGGTTACGAGGCTTAAAATGCGCCGCAGCTGTGCCTCAGCTTCCACAGCTGCATGGCAGCGGACGTTGCAAATTAAAGCCTGAACTGCAAACTGCGCATGTCCCAGACCCCAACTCACTAGGCGACGGAGCTTTTAAATGGGCAACTTAAATTAGCGGCGTAGCAATTCTGGGTGTACCGGTGCAGCAGCTCTCATGGCTTCTTCCACTCTCGATATGTGTCAGCATTCAGGTAGGACTGCTCCAGTTTTCTGCAGTTACTCCAGTTTCGGGGACCATATAGCTATGAGGTCAGCCGTCTCAGTATGAGACCAGACGTCCCCCTGCCTTTTTTTCGGGGTGCTGGTGGATGGCTGAGCCATCCTGCCGGGTGGCAAAGGGGAGCCCCACACAGCTGTGCCAGGAGCAGCCAAACTGTGCCCGTTCCCAGGTGAAAATGGCGCAGGAATGTGTGTAGGGGGTCACTTTAAATCCCAAACTTCCTTCCACTTTCTACAACACACAAACATCCACGGCAAAAGTTAAAACTTCCCGCGGTTCTAGCAACGCATGGCACACAGTGGCTCTAGGGTTAGGGTTACGAGGCTTAAAAGGCGCCGCAGCTGTGCCTCAGCTTCCACAGCTGCATGGCAGCGGACGCTGCAATTAAAGCTGGCTGCAAACCACGCATGTCCCGGAACCCGACCCATTATGCGACGCAGCTGACACGGAGCTTTTAAACCGGCAACTTATATTTGCGGGTAGCAATTCTGACGTACGGGGCAGGGGCTTACAGACGGAGCTGCACAGGTACGCATCAAACAGAAAAGAAGCGGAAAAAAGCAGCACCTTTTTAATGCCGCTTCTTCCCGCTTGAGCGTGTGCGGGGGCGTGTTCATGACGGCATTCAGGTAAAGCCCGTCTGAAGGCTCTACCTTCATGACTCATGAGTACATCCCTTTTGCCCGTCGGTAACCCGCCAATGTCTTATATTGAGAGCAGTCTAAGATTAATCTCTGTTGCAGGGGCAAATGAGGCTGCAAAGGAGTGGGTGTTGTAGTCTTCCATGTCCAGCCCCTCTGCCTTGTAATCTTGTTCAAATTATTAGTCTTATTTTGACCTTTCGACAATGAGTTTCTATTGGAACAGGATAATGTTTGTTCTGCCTATCATAACCCCTGGCTCTACCCACTGTTATCTCTCCTGCCAACTGAGCATTCAGCTGCCATTAGTCAGAAGAAGGGCTATGGAAGAGGAAAACTTCCTTGCTTGTCAAAGGTGTGGGATGTAAGCCTGGTACCAGTGGTTGGTATCATAGGACATGTGCCAAGGCCACCTTACACTGGGGTCTGCCATGCACTGCCATTTCTGCTCTTTGTTCCTTTGCTGTTGCTGAAGCCTTCTCAACTGAAGCTAAACATGCAGATTGCTGCTTCCTCATCCATGCTGGTCCCTGACCCAAATACATTGAAGAATACAGATCAGGACTGGTCAAGTGCCAGGATCTCTGACTGCCTTGGGTGGCAGAGCCAGCTTGAAATGAAGAGTTCCAAACAGAAGCTGAGCTCAAACCTGGAAAGACAGTCCAAAGGACAGTATGATCTGATGGCAAGGTTATTGTGTGATGCCAAGGTCAGAGTTGGTATAGGAAGCTGGTAGCTAGCAGGTGTTGTGTGTGGTAAGCTAGTGGTGTATCAGCCATCTGGCTTATACCTATATATGCAGAACTCAGCACCTGTATTGTTACAAGAGTAAACTGACCAGAACTGAAGACAGAATGTTTTTCAGAGGTCCTGCCAGACCCAGCTGCAAAGGGCATAAACCTCAAGTCCCCCCCCCCCCCCCCGGTCTTGAGGAATCCTCTGTTTTTGATTAACCCACATCTCACCACCAAGGAGCCCTTTTACTCAAGAGGGCCTTTGTTTGTTTTTCTCAGAGCAAAGACATATCCTCACTCCATGGGAGACCACCTTCAGCTGGAAGGTAGACTGGACACATTTGACTCTGTGAGATGAGTGTTGTAAGTATGGCAGGGGCTCCATTTGTGGTTCCTGAAGTGTCCACTGTTGCCAAAATTGGCAAATATATAATTCACCAGTGATGTTTGGAGTAATCCATGACAGTCCTGGGGTAAAGGGGAGTCTTATGGTCCTCAGTGTCATTCATTGCTCTGAACTTTCTTGTAGCGTGCCTGAAGCTCTTCTTCTTTTGTTTGGTTTGCACCTATGGTAGTCAGTGGAATAGCCTTGTAATCAGGAGTTGGGTGCAAGTAGTGGAGCTGTGAAATTTGCTGATAATATATTATTCAGGGCCGTTAAAACAATTTAAAAAAACTGCAAAGAGTGCCAAAAGAGTGTATTTGAACAGGATTGTGGAAAATAACATGATAGGTGCAGTTCAGAGAAGTTAGTGTAAAATGCCTGACTTTATATATACATTGATAGGGTTTGAGCTAGAGGTGACTGGTCAAGAAAAAGAGCTTGGAGTTGTGGTGATTGATACATAAAAGACCTCAGCCAATGTGAAATAGCTGTAAAAATCAATTCCAAGTCACTGGGGAAAATATTGAAAATAAAAATTCCAACATCAGACTGCCCTTATAAAATTATATGGTGAGACCAAACTATGTCAGTTTTTCAAAATGGATATTCTAGAACTGGGAAAGATACAAAAAACTGGGGCAAACAAAATGTCACGAACAACTTTTCATTTAGGATAAAAAGCAAAGGGGTTGATAACTAGAGTTTGTACAATTATGCATGATGCATAGGGGGGGAATTACCCACAATACTGGAATGCAAGGTCATCATAATTTACTGAAGCTTTGCAATCAACTGAAGCTGATTGGTTAGAGTTTTAGGAGATACAAATGGGAGTTGTATAACAAAGGAATTGCCTTTCAGAAGATCTGGTGATGGCCACTTTGTTGTTATGTGCCTACAAGTCTTTTCTGATCTATGGCAATCCTAGGGCAAACCTATCATGGGGCTTTCTTGTCAAGTTTCTTCATAGATACATAAAGTATGTGGCTACTGATAGCCAGTAATCATGCTGTTTATATGCCATCTCCCAGATCCAAAGCAGCATGCTTCTGAATACCAGTTGCTGGGGAACAAAAGTGGGAGAAAGATGTTGTTCTGCTTTGTGCTCCCAATAGACACCTGGTTGGACACTGGAAAACAGGACGGTGGACTAGATAGCTCTGATCCAACAGGGCTCTTTGTAATGTTCCTGTTACTAGCAGTCACATTCAAAAACTGATTCCATGAAAATTCCCTACTGGGTTGTTCAGGAATTTTATGCAGGTTCAGGAAGGTGTGAGCTGACAAATAGTTGGATAGCCTAAGCTATTAGGGCTACACAAACATGGTGTAGTGGTTTGAGCATTAAACTATGGCTCTGGAAACCACAGTTTGAATCCCTGCTCAGCCATGGAAGCCCACTGGATAGCCTTGGGCCAGGGACGTAGCTAGGATTTTAGGAAGGGGGGGTCCAGACTAAGTGCCATCATTATAATGGGGCTTGAGTGCGGCTCAGCAGCACACACCATTCATTTTTCTAATGGAAGGGGAGGGTCCGGACCCCCAGAACCCCCCCCCCTTGGCTACGTCCCTGCTTGGGCAAGTCACACTCTCTCAGCCTCAGAGAAAAGCAAAGGCAACCCCCCACTGAACAAATCCTGGCAAGAAAATCCTGTGATAGAGTCTCCACAAGTCAGAAACGACTTGAAGGCACACAACAACAGCAACAATTCTGGCAAAAAGCAGGGAAATCATATTAAACTAATGTAACTCTATACTTTTTTATTTGAAAATGTGCTGGACATTTGTTGGTGTGCTTAAACTATCAAGCACAACGTTCCACATCTGCTAAGTAATGAGAGCTCAAACATCATTGTCTGGGAACTATCAGGTTCATGTTATGCTGGGCACCCAGCCTAATGCAGACATTGTTGGTATGGCTGAGGCTCAAGCCAGTGTCAATATTCTGCCTGGCTCCCATTGGATTTATTTGGCTTTATGATTAGTATTATGTGGCTCTTCAGGTTTCATTTGTGGTTAAGCAGACCCATTTCATTTGGCCAGCTGCAAGTGGACTCAGCTTCTTGGGAGGGATGAGAGACTTCTTTCCAGAGCTCCTGCATTTGTGGTCCCAAGTAGCTGCTCAGTTATAGCACTATAATTCCACATAGAGATCATAGGAAAGAAGATGTTTATATTAGAAATGTGAAGAAGGACTTACCAAACACAAAAGAAGGGATGACTCATGATAAAGAACAGGAGCCCTTTTCCATGGTACAATTATAGCACTATGGTTCCACTTTTAAGTGTCATGGTTCCATCCTATGGAATCCTGTGATTTGGGAGTTTAGGGAGCAGTCCTTTGAATTCTTCTTGGTCATATTGCACTGGTGCAGCCTTTTCCCAACATTTTTATGCAGTGGGAGCCCTTGAAATAAAGTTCAGGGTATCAGGTATCCCTACATAAAAATTATTATATTTACAGCTTTTTTAAAAAGTGTTTTATTTTGTTTTCTGTCATGGAACCTCTAGTAAACGCTTGCAGAACTCTTGGGTTCTATGGAATCTTGGTTAGGAAACCCTGGTGTAGTGTGTCCTTAAACTATAACCCCAGGATTCCATAGGATTCATCCATAGGATTCATAGTGCTATAATTGTGATGTGTAAAAGGGGGGACAGTTTTCTATCTCAGGCCTCCCCTTTCACTGTAATTAGAAAGTGTTGTATCACTTTTCTAATATGTGTAAATATTTTATTTTCTATTAGCAAATTCTGCACAAAATAGTATTTCACGTGATTGGCTGACAGACCCCAGGAACCTTATTGCACGAGGAAGGTAAATGGGAACTAGCACTGGATAACTACACCTTTGCTTGGGGCTTACTGCATGACGTTGTTGCTCTCTTGTTATTCTCCCATCAGATATTGCCTTGAAAGCATGGGGAGGGAGTTGACAGACACACAAAATCTGCTAATGACTGCCTTTCCCCAAATTATCCTGTTTTGATTTGCAGTGCAAAAGTTAAATTCTGCTTTAATGGCGATTTTGTGTGATCAGGTGGTTAGTGGGCAGAGAAATGTGATCAAGGGAGAAGGGGGAAAAGGGCGATGGACATGAAAAACTTTAAAACTTTTTTTATCTATCGAAAAAAATCTTTGATAAATGACTGCTCTCCCCCACCTCCTAGGCTTGTCAGAATGTGAAGCTTTGCTGACAACCCGCATGCACCATGCCTCCTTTTCCAGCCCCATTATGTCAATATAATGCTATGGTGACCTATCTCTATGTGTGCCATTGTGGAGCTTCCATAGTTTAGACTATTATAGAGACTTTTAATTTTTAAAAAAACACAGAAAGATTTTCAATAAAAGACAAGGTTTTGGTCTTGTCCACTAACATCTCTTCCTGAGTTATGGCAGATAAAGAGTTTTCTTAGAGAAATACAAACATTTTCACAATGTGTGGTTGACAGAGTAAATAAAAATAATAATATTGAACTAGACATGTGCCAGTGCTTATATTACATAGTTTTCAAAATCAAAACAAATGCTCTCAGTTGGTAAGCCATAAAGCCAGTTTCAGGAAATTATGTTTAATACACTATACAGAGACAAGGGTAGAAGAGTTAATGGAGATAGCTGCAATGAACTATATGTAACCTCCATTGTACTAAATGGAGTAGTTCCATATAAGTTATGGGTTTTAATCTAACTTAAGTCACATTGTACATGGGCATTATGTTTTTGCTATTCTAAGAATTCCCACCTTAGACCTATTAACTCTTTTTTAAAAAAGAAATCATCTGCTCCCATGACAGCACACTTCAAATACAGTTGCTCAATTTCTCAGATTTTACCTTTCATTTCTTTGAAAGTCTAGCACTGTATTTTTAAAAAACAAACAAAAAAAATTGTAGCCTTAATTGGATATCCCTATATAGATATAAAACATACTGACCAACTGGGGGATGGGGGAGTCTGAATGGCAGGATAAGAGTCCTCTCTGGGGGACTGCCTGTGTTGAGTCCTCATATTTCATTTGCATTGGAGACTTTCCAGTGATCTACATTCAGCCCAATGTACCCCTGATTAATATTTTACAGATATTTTACTAGCACTTTAAATTAAGTTTTCTCCTGAGAAGATTAATTGCTTGCAAAAGATATTGAAATCTTCTTATTCCAATAATTCATCTAGATAAAATTTAGTGGGTATATGAAGTTAATAATATGGGAAGAATGTATGTGGTTTAAGATGTTCACATCAACTGCCTTGTCTTTTTGTTGTATAACTATGTGAAAGTTGCAACAAATCATTGTGTGGACATAATATTAGTAGCAGGTGTCTGTAATACATTTTTTTAAAAAACTATAACAATAAAATAATGACTGAAATTACTATAGCATGACATACATTTTCATACGTTTTTGAATATTTGCTTGCATGTATTAAATATTTGCTCGTATGTATTCTTTCTTTCATCCATACAGTGTATTTTCACGGAGGCTGCATCTGCACTTCAGAAATAATTCAGTTTGACACCATTCCTATGGCTCAGTGCTATGGAATTCTGGAAACTATAGTTTGTTCTGGCACCAGAGCATTCTGACTCAGAAAGCTAAATGTCTCACAAAACTACAGCTCCCATAATTCCATAGCTTTGAGCCAGGGCAGTTAAAGTGGTGTCAAACTGGATTACTTATGCAGTGTGGACACAGCCTGAGAAGAAATGGAAGCGGTGTGTCAAATGAACATTAAACTTCCAATCCTCTCACAACTCACGTTTTCTCAGACATACATTCCACTGAGTGCAAAGACTGCAGTTATTAGGACTGCAGCCTGAATTCCATGGGACTTGATTCTGAATAGACATACAGAGGATTGCACTATTAGTCTGTAAAAATGGGATGGAAAAGCTTTCACCTATGAAAAGACACTCCACAGGAAAAGTCAAGTGAGGGCCACAAATGATGATAGGGAGACCTCAATCCAATTTGGGTGGAGTTGGGTTAAAAAAAAGGATGGAGTCTCCAATATCATCACATTATCCTCTTGTGTGCCCTTTGTGCCATCCTACTTTGAGAAAAATCAATTTATTTCAGTATAATTTGCAAGTGAGGACAGCAAACATGTATTTGTCCAATTTGACACCGTTACTTTTTGTAACTGAATTTCCAATGTCAAGTATAAATTGGTTCAGAGTTATTCTCTATGCAGCTGCTTCAAGTCTGTTTTGTGTAATCTGTTGGTGTCTAGGACATTCTGGGAGCTGTAGTCTAGTTAGAACTAGAGTACATTCTGCCTCTGTAACTTGAAGCAGCTCTGTTGGTATCCCATCTGTTCCTGGTGATTTATTTCTTCCAACATCTCTGAGTATAGCTTTCACTTCATTTTTTAAAATTGTAGGTTTATTTTCATATGGTTCTTCCTTGAATGAATCTGTCATCCTTTCATCTCTTTTATATAGTTCTTCAGTGTATTGTTTCCATCTTCTTTTTTATGTCTACTTGGTCATGTAATGTGTTCCCCTACTGGTTGTATAGCATCCCCACGCTTAGGGGCTGAACACATGGTCCCAAAAGGGTGGATTGGGGCCGCCCCAGAGCTGCTTGCCCCAGAGCACATGCTGTGGCCCCAATTCACCCTGCCACTGGCCCAAATAGGAGTGAAAAAGATCCACTTCTAAGCTGCTCTGGGAGCATGCAGCATCAAACCCCCACACCCCCAAATCAGTTTGAAGGTGCCCCTATCTGATTGGCTGGGCAGTTTACGGGTGTCTTGGGGGCGTGCAACATCAAAACACCACACGCCCAAGCTGCGGGGAAGCCGGCTTTTATGGCTGATCTGTTTCGGCTCTTAGTTTAAAGTTTCTTTTGATTTTGGGGATCTTGTGGAAGAGGTCTCTAGTTTTTTTGTGGGGATTTGTTGTTGTTGTTGTCATTTTCTATTTCTCTGCATCTTTATAGTTGTTGTCCTTGTCTCTGTCCACAAGTCATTGAACACTTGCATTCAGGGATCTGACTCTATTTCTGTCACTTCTCATATGTTCTTAACTTCTTGCAGAGTTTTATTTGTCATCCACCGAGGGTTCTTTTTCTTTTGGGCTGCAAATGGTGTCTTTTTGCATTTGCATTGCTCCCAGGCAATGTACCTAGCTTTAGTCCAGAGTTCTTCTAGCACTTGGTCAATTAGGTTTAATAATGCAAATCTATTTTTAAAATTATCTTTAAATTAAACAGGGATGTTCTTCAGGTTGTATTCTGGAATGATGGTTGGTTTAGTGGTCTTCTTTAGCTTTATCCCCATTTACAAATTAGTAGTTTGTGATCTGTGTCACAATATGCTCCTGGTCTTGTTTTGGTAGAGAGAGTGGACTTTCTCCATCTTCTGCTTCCAATTACATAGTCTATTTGAATTCTATATTGGCTATCAGTTGATGGCCATGTATACAGTCACTTCTTGGGTTGCTTGAAGAGTGTGTTTGCGGTGAACAAACTGTTGGCCTTGCAAAATTCAATCAGTTGTTCTCATGCTTCATTTCTTGATCCTAGACCAAATTTTCCTGCAATCTTTGATTCTGCTCCGTTTCCTACTTTTTTATTCCAGTCACCTCTGATTAATAGTAAGCCCTGTTAGGGTGTGCTTTGCAGGAGCACACAATCCCACCACCACAGAAAGTTAGTGCCATCAGAGGGTCATATTTATTAGATGTACTGAAATATACATTCATCCTATGTTGAGCTGGAACTGTGGGGTGACTATTAGCCATATTCAAATGTTCCCTTTGATATATAATTGCATGAGGGAGAAAGTGAGCCTGCCTCATCCTGAAATACCTACATGCCCCAGAATGAGGGCCCCAGTTTCATATTGTGGGGGGCATATCTATACAGAGTAGCCTGTGATGCGATGCAAAAACATGTACATAAAGGAGAATGTCTAACTAGGGCTTCCAAAGGACAAGGGTGACATCATTAGACAGCAATCAAAGTCTGCACCCAGTAGGAGCCCTGCTATCAGTCCTCAAGTACAGTGTGCCCTCGCCTTACGTGGGGATCTGTTCCAGACACCACCACCACCACCCCCGTGTAAGGCAAATCCTGCATGTGACCCCCCCATGTAAGGCAAATCCTGCACACCCCCATGACACATACTATAGGCATGCATCCCATTCACCAAGTCTGCATATGGTGAGCCCGCATACGGTGTGCGCACGTGGTATACTGATATTCCTACTTCTACTCCTTCTTGTTAAAAAACCTCTTTGATCATCTGACCTGGGTAACAAAGAGGAGTAAAAACAGCACTCTCCACTTGCTTTGCACTCTTCCTCTAGGCAAGCATGCAGGATGGGCTCATACTATGTGAGAAGGCCATGATTAATTAATAATAATAATTCGTTTTATTTATATACCGCTATTCCAAAGATCATAGCGGTGAACAGCAAGTAAGCTAATTAGCAAGTAAGCTAATTTGCCCCCAACAGTCTGGGTACTCATTTTAGCGACCTCGGAAGGATGCAAGCCTGAGTCGAGCTTGGGCTCTTTTGCTGGTCTTGAACTCACAATCTTGTGGTTTTGAGTGAATGGCTGCAGTACAGGCATTTAACCACTGCGCCACCAGGGCTCCTATTATAGTGATTATAGTGGCAAAGACTGCCTTCATCATCCATGGTTATCTTTCCCAGCATTTCCTAGATCCAGCATTGCTGTGTCCCCTAGAGCCAGAATTGCCTGAAAAGACATTGAGAGAGATGCTGTGCCCTGGTCCTCTCACCAGGACCAGGCACTTGGCCCTGGAAACCCACTCCATACAGTGCTCCTGTGCCTACCTAGAGGTCAGCTGCAAGAAGGCTCTTGAGAAATACAAAAAAGAAGCAAAAACTGAGGTGTGTCCAATAAATACCACTGAAGAAACAAGAGACACAACCCCATATGTTCAAACTATGATTGTTTATACTAGAAAAGAGAACACTTTTCACTCTATGTGTACTCTTAGTGCCTTCTGCAAGAGGCTGCTTAGAATCAAACTTCAGAAATTTCTGAACCAGGAACTTTTGTTACATTTACTGGACAAATTAAATCCTCACAAGTTCTCTTAAGGCCCGAAGAACACACATGCTGAAATGCACCAGGCTTTTCTACTTGTACACAACCATCCTTTGAACACCTTGAGACATTTCCCTTGATAAATATGTTTGTGGTATCTTCTCCTTCTGTTTCACTACTTGTTTGTAAGGGTAAGGGTGTAGTGACCAGATGGCTTCTTTTTCCAGTGCATGTCCTACATTTCAAGATTCTTTCCAGGAGGTATTCCAAAATAAACTTCATTTTGAGGATGACTAAAAAGCCCATTGAATTTACTGTTCCCCTTTGGGAAATGTGTCTACTTGGCAACCTGTCACTGATGCAAATAGGGGGACAGGATAGTTCCTTCTATAGTTTTTCCTACATTTTGCAGTGTCTTGTCATTTCTTGTGGTTATGAGATCTGGTCAACCTAGTAGGGGTAACCAATGCTAATGGCCATATTGACAGGGATCATAGAAAGCAGGACCAGAACAAACATCAGAAAATCTGAAACAGGAGTGTTTCTTATAACTGTGTGTGTGTTTAGGGTATATGGATTGTTCTTCACAGGCCAACCACTCGCTCACCATGTATTCACATTCTTTGCTGTCTGACCCCCAACATCTCTATTTTCTGTCTGTCTTTGAATTTCTGGCTAATTAGGCGACTCTGCATTCCCTACGAGACTGGCCTTTTGTACAGAGTTTGTAATTAGAGTGGCTGTGCGGTACTCTATTAATTGCAAGAATTGTGATTTTTAGATTAATGAGTTAATTGCTAATATCTGCTTACAACATTCCCTCAAGATGTATTATATTACAGTAAATAAACCTCATGTGTGGGATACAAGATGTTCAAAGGAAACCACCACAATTACCTTAGAAACTGTTAAGATGGTTACAGGAATTCATGATGTGGTATTTCTTATATTTGATTTCTTCTTGTCTAAATCACTAATATGTATGTAAAATAAAATATTTCTGTGGGAAGGTGTTTAAAATACGACCAATGAGGAAAGTAGTGCATTATAAGCTGAGGTTCTATACAAGTGCTAGCAAAGTATCAGTCTCTACCAGTTTTCTTTGGCTGTATTCCTCATTTTGTCACCATCTACAACCCAAGCAGATGGAGCCAGGATTCAACCAGCTTCATCCCTGCCAAAGTTATTTTCTCTAAAATCAGAAAATAATTTCTTTTACACATGGCAGGATCAAAATGTTTGGGGTGAACAAGAAGTATGAAAGCAAACTACTATAACTATGACCACGACAATAGAAACAATTTATAAGTTAAAGAGTTGCATCAATGCTACAACTCTTGTACTGATTGAGTATTCTTTATCAGGAATTTCAGAATTCAAAATACTCCAGAATCTAAAACATTTTGAGGTATAATCTGTACTGTATTTGTGAGGCTGGAGAGAGACACGGTTGAAGAGAGACGTGAGGATCTGTGAAATGGAAGGAAGCATGGATTTGTGCAAAGCACTACTCTTGGATTCTTGCCGTTTCATATATCCTCAGTCTCTCTCCAGCCTCATTATGTCTGTTTATGTATGTGCAAATATAGGTATTCAAAAATCCACCAAAAAAAATCCAGTTGGCCAACAAATGTTAGTTGTGCTAAAGCAAGGATAAGAATCATGTGAGAAGAGCATTGTCAAAATGCTGTTGAACTGCAATTCCCTCCACCACCACCCCATCATTAGTAGTGATGCTGAAACCTATGATGATGATTTCTTGGAAAATAACCTAAAATTCATATCCTGGGATGGTTCAGGTTAATCTTGAGCCTTTCTCTGAGATTCTTCTGTGCTGTCCCAAGAATTGCAGTGATCCATTGGGCTCTGTGACAGGGGTATCATTAAGGAGTGTGGGGACATGAGCTGCACCAGGTGACACCCCAGAAGGTGTCTCAGAGATTTGCCCAAAGTCACCCAGTGGGTTTTCATGGCCAAATGGGAAACCAAATCCTGATCTCCAGAGTTGTAGTCCAGTGCTCAAACCACTACACTGATGTTGCTTGAAAGCAAAAGAAATCATATTTGTTAGTGTCAGAGAAGCATGTAGAGCTTGGAAAAGTTAATTTAGATGACAGCTCCCAGAATCCTCCAGGCAACATGGCTATGGGCTATGCTTGCTAAATAGTTCTGGGAGTCACTGTCCGAAGAAGGAGACTGCAGTGACTGCAGTTTGGAGTTCATGCTGGCTATCATTGGTTTTATTTTAAAACACCTTTCTAAATTGTTTGCTGAGATCTCTTATTTCATTCCAAGCCTCTCTTTTCTCATCAGCTTCCTAATGCCCTATTTTAGCCAATTTGTACATTCGTAATTCCTAGGTAATAAGAGTTCGGCCATTTGGATGCTACTGCCTTGTTAATTTCCGCGGTGATTTTATCTTATCTGGATACTTGGTGTATGCAGAGCATTAGATTTCTGTCTCTCCTCCAAGCAGCAGGGTTTTGTTTTCCACCCATCTTAGTGAGAATAAAAATACCCTGAGGTAGAGACTAGTTCAAGGTCCAAGAGAAGAACAGCTCTCTCGACTCAGGATTCCCTCACCCACTCTAGCCACTGTAGCACACCACCACTGCTCCTGTGCACAACTGTGAACAATTTAACTATAAAAAATATCTATGCAATTTTAAATTGAACCATTGTGATTTCCATGATTTGCTCCTATTTCTAGGATATGTGAGCTATACTGACCTGAAGCAGAAATAGAAATTAATAGAAAGGGCGCAAAATACTACAAAAGCTGCAAATTCTGCAATTCCATGATCACCATGTATGCAGATAGCCTGACTTGCTAATCGGGCGACAATAGAACTTTCAAAAGCTGAATTAAACCAGCAGAAAGCCTACAGTCTGTAAAATAGTCACTCCAATGGCAACGATGTAATGAGAAGCTATTTAACTATCCTTTCACAAATCATGAGAGTAGGGCAGAGAGAAGTGGTGAACCCAAAGGAAGATAGCTTGCATTTAAAAAGACATTTTTAAATCATATATATGTGTGGTGTGGAGAACCTCATTGGACCATTTAGCCATACTGGCTAGGTCACATGGGAGGGTGAAATGATCTGCTTTCAGACAGGACAATGTAATGGGCAGTGAGAAAATCAGAAGAAAGCAGGAGATAGGGCCTGAATGACACAGTAAATGTCTTAAAAACTTTGAGACAGCCACAGGTTATCAGCTCCAGTGGTGAAACTTTCTAGAGTGGTGAAGTCCTTAACTGTGAACTGAATACAGTTTGTCAACTTCTCTTGCAGGGCCTTCTTATTTGTCCAGCTGTGTTGCACTGATGCCCACCTCACTAAAAACAGCTGCATGATGGGTGGATTTTCAAGGATGTTATTGCTGGGAAGGAACAGGAACAGATCCATCACTGTGACTCTCTCTCATAAACCACACTTCCCCTGCTACAACCAGGATTCTAAAAGAACATCAAGACCTGATGTATCACATGTTTCTAGGGCTGCTGCCACATGCAGCAATAATGCAGTTTTACATCGCTTTAACTTCCATGGTTCAATGCTATGGGATCCTGGGATATGTAGTTTGTTGTTGTACCAGAACTCTCAGAAGCAATATATCTCACAAAACTACAAATCCCAGAATTCCATAACATTGAGCCATGGCAGTTAAGCGGTGTCAAAATGCATTAATTCTGCAGTGTAGATGCAGCCTAGGAGCTGGTGAATGGGGCCTGGGTAAACTAATAATAAATAATTTAGGTGCTACATTACAGCAGTGGGTCATCCTCCACTTCATAATTAAATGCCTGCAATCAATGGGGCTCTTGAACCACAAAAAGCTTCCCTGTCTATATTCTAAGTTTCAAAATATATCAGGATCTGCAAGTAGTGAGACAGGCTTAGATCCAATTATACTGGGGGCATAACCAGTGTCTCTCACAATGTGCAGACCAAGTACCTTTCCCTCAACACTAACTACCAATAGCCGTTTCTCTTACTCTTTGCACTAAGCAGAAGGGTTTCCAAGAGAAATGGTGTAGATGGTTCACCAATTGCCTAGAATCTTCCAGGTCCCTCTCTTTTTATAAGGTAGATTTTACAGAGCAATAGCTTACCACCTATTTGGATACAGCTGTCACAGTTGTGACATCATATTTGGTTTGAGGCAGACAACATCTGACATGTATATACCTAGAGTTTGGTTCCCTTTGGTGATAAGTTGACATATTAAAATTCAGTGGTCACCCAGCTGAATGGCAATGGCCATTTCAAATTATCATGATAATTTGTGAATTCAGTATAAGCCAACAGAGATGGAGCATTCCCCCCTACATGTAGTTTACATTCCAATAGGCTTATCTCAGTTGAACACTACACATATACTTGTCTATTGTGCTACATTTACAAAGTGGCAAGAAGCCATGGGTTCTCACCACAAAATACAGTATGTGTATTTGTTGCATTATGGTGCACACATATAGTTTTCTTACACTGAAGTGATACCTCTGAATTTAAAAAAAAATCATCTTGTCTTTATGTGCTGAAAACCAAAAGGATCCAAGTAAGTTCACTTAATTCAAGTGAAATCAAAGGCATTTAAGCAGTGCCTAACTTTTTGTACTGATTTCAATTTGAGTGGAACTAACTTACTCTAAACTCATCTCATTTTTTTTAATGTGTCTTTTCCTACCAAGCCTGTAATATTGAATACCTAGACTGTGAACCATCTGGGAGTTTTATAGTTATTTATTCATTGTTTTTGATAAAACTATAGGACCTGGATGAAATTATTACAGGCTGTATATTCTGGGCGAGGTTATCAAAGTGAACCACAAATTGCAAGGAAGACAAATAGACACATCATCTGGTCTGCTGTTATATTTCACTGTTCTATTTTAGCTATCGATTCAAACTCTCTCTCAACAGATGCAACAATATTGTTCTAAGTCAGGAGTTCCCAACCTGGGGGTCGCTCGACACCTTAGGGGGTCGCTCGACCCTTTCTCAGGGGTCTATAGGTTGGGATTCACCCCTCCTCCTTCTCCTCCTTCTCCTCCTCCACGTGGCCAGGCCTCCTTTGGCCTGCCGCCTCTTTCTCCTCCTCCAATTGGCGGCCACCACCGCAGCCACAACCGCCACCACCACACAGGGATGGGGCTGCCTCCTCCTCCTCCCCTACTCGTGGCAGCTGCCGCTGCCACCGCCACCTCCTTCCCCTCTTCCTCCTCCTCCTCCTCCACATGGCTCCTGCCATCACTGCCATTGCACAGGGCTGCCTCCGCCGCTGATATTGCAGCAGCAGCGGTGGAAGCCCTATGCGATGGCAGCCATGGCAGGCCAGGCTGGTGTGGAAGAGGAGGAGGAGGAGGAGGAGGAGGAGGGGTGAGGAAGAGTATCTCTGGGGAAGACACAGCTATTGGCCCAAAATAGGATTGGTAGATCACTAGCTAGAGTTTAGCAGTTGATCCATCCTAAGTGTTTGACACTTGCATTGGCTCAATCTATTTAAGGGTTTATTTCAAAGCTTGGATTCAAGTTACCTGAATGACCACCTCTATCCATACATACTTACTTAGACCTTAAGATCATTTTCAGAAGCTCTGCTCAGCCAAATGAAATCAGATAACACCAATGATAACACCAGTCTTTTCAGTGATGGCTTCACAATTATAGAACATCTTTCTCTGAAAGGTTTAACTGGCACCATACTTCTGGTTTGGTTCTGTTCTTTCCTGTTCATTTAGTGCCTTTTAAATAACTTGTGTAGCTTGGACCTCTCACTTTTAATGTTGTGGGTTTTGTGTTGTCATCACATTCTGTCTTGCTTTTGACTGTATAATTTTATGTACTACTTTGAATTTAAACTTTTTTAAAAGACCTTTTGCTTAGTGTGAATGATCCAGGAAACTTTGTTATGGGAAAGATGTGCAAATATGGTGAACAAATGAAAATAAGTAATAGATAATTCCTGGATGTGGAAAGATGCTTGACTTCCTTCTTCATGTTACATACAGAAATGTGAAAACTGATTACTCACAAAGAAATTGTTAGGAAGTTTCTGCCATAGATTTTAAATAATGAAGAAGGTGCCTGTTCTTCACTGGACACCCAAGAACAGTTGATAATATTCTGTTCCGAATCATGGGATATAGTAATTATAGTTCTCCTTTAAGAACTTATGTTATGTTTTACTTGCTATTTTCTTTCTTCACAGTATAAAATGTGGATATCAGTCAAACTGTGGAACATACTAGTTAGGGTACATTCTCTTTATGTGCAGGTGTTTGAAGGTAATGGCCTTAAACAGATTCCAAACCCTTTCATTACCTGATGTTGTTTGTATCACTAAGATAGGGAAGTACAATATATTCCTTTTGTTGCTTAACTGGATTTAAGCCAAACTGAAGAGATGCTGAGCTTTTTAAAAGTTCAGCTTTTATAGACAGGGAGGAGTACCCATAAACACATATCTAACTGTTTATTTAGGAGCACCTGGCACACTTATCAAAATTGCACATCTATCAACCTTTAAACCATATGGATCGACACAAGGATTATCTGTGTAATTTACTCAGAAGCATTAATGGGAGATATTTCAAGGATGCAGATATACAAGTATTAAGTCTGTTGACTTGATACCAATAGATTAGATTATACCCAGTATATGCACAAAATTTCATAAAAGTATTTATCTTGTTTGGACTTACAGGTATTCAAAAATACAAGACACATAGGAAGAAGACGAATAAGAAAAAATATGTTTTCATTGTAACTAGTAAGCAAGAATTTCAAAAAGACACAACTTTCCAGGTGTTAGCAAGTCCTTTTATTAGCATTTGCAAAGAGAAGTGAATTTGAGCATTTTCTACCAATGCACACTTAACTATTTGTAGCGAGGCAGAAGTAATATGTGTTTCCTCTCTCTTGCCAATGATTCAATTCAGTAGGTTTTCTGTATACAAGTCTTTCTCCCCTTCTTTCTAAAAAAGAATACATTTGCCAGCTGGGGGAAAGTGTGACATTTGATAAAGAATATCAGACATCTTTAAACTAGTGTGACTCACTGCAATACAGCCAAAATGTAGTTTTAACTCTAAAGACTTTCATATTCAATAAGCATAGCATATAATATATTATAATCAGGAGCATAGCAGAAAATATATTAGATTGACCTGTGTGCTGATTAAATGGCTAGCCCTAATTCGTAGATGATCTTATTTCACTTTGAAAAGCATTACTTGTTATGATATTATCCTTTCTGAACTAGCATTAATAATATGATTTGTCCAAGTTTTGAACCTGCCTGGCACTTTGACAGTTTAGGGTTTTGCTTATAACTAGCATCAGATACATCACTCTAGGTATATTCTTAAGCAAAGCAGCCATAGAAAAACTGCCTCTCCAGTGTCTATATTTGCATATGCAAATAAGCTTATTTTAAGAAAAGCAGCTTGTTCTTCACTAAGTTGTATGTGATGTTTTGAGGTGGAAAAACCCATATACCTTACAGAAAGGTATGCACTGAAGCAAAGAAGAAAATTTTGGTTTTGGTATTTTTTCCTACCATTTTTGAGACTTGCCTTCAGCAAATTGAAAGCCAGTCTGGAAATGTTGTTGTTGTATTTATTTATATCCCACTTTCCACCAAAATTGGCACTCAAAGCAGCTCTCAGTTTAAAAAAACAATATCATTAAAACATACCAAAAGGGTCCCTCAAAATAGAATTCCAAATACTCTTCAAAGGCAACCTCAAGTAGAGCACATTACAGTAGTCCAACCAAGATGTAACTAAGGCATGTACCACCATGGTCTCAAAGAAATTGGAACATCAAATTATTGCTGTGAAAGTGAATCCAAGCAGCAACTACTTTCCAGATAAGGGTGACCAGATAAGGAAGTGGTTTCTATAAACTCAGCTGATTCCTTAGATACATAACTTTGTTAATATGTTTTTAAACTGTCTGGCAAGAACTTCAGTTTGCAGAGTGTTGGTGGCACTTGAAGAGGTAAAGAGAGAACAGAAGTCAGAAGTCAGGCAAACAGAATGATCTATCACTTGTGTCTGTGGTTGAGCAAAGCTGAAACATAGAATGCTGAGATGTCTTTTGGAAACAACCTTCCCAAACGAAGCATAAAGCAAGAGGCAGGAAAAGGAATGGGTCCCTTTTAATTTATAATAGTCAAATTATTGTGGCTTAAGCTTCATAAAAGTTCACATGCACTCATAAAAATATGATTGTATATTTGCAAATACTATTACCAGTAATACTATGGGTACGAAGAACAGTAAATAAAAGCCAATTACAAAACACATGCATGCTCAAACACTATGTTGTTTTGAGGTGGAAAGGAAGCAGTTAAATTTCAGGCACATGTGGCCAGTTTATTAAAAATATCCCAAAATAAGAGATTAGTAAGGATAGCCGTACTCTACTGTCTTTATGAGTACTGTGCATTTCCAGTATACTCTCTCTCTCTTGGGTTTGGGGTTAGCAGTCCTTTGACCCTGTGTGTATGTGTGTGTGTGTCTGGATGAGTGCGTATTGGCCACACTGGTAGGAGATTCTGGGTGTGGTAGTCCAATAGGTAATGGTTTTCAAGCTTTGCTTCTTAGCAAGTGGAAATACACTGTGACAATGTGTTGATGGGGTGTACATGTGTACTGTTCAAGGAAACTAAAGGTATTTGTAACAGACGCATACAGTCCTTGAATGAAAAACATTATAATTCATTAGCAGTTTTTCCTCTTGGTAAACAGATAATCTGAACACTAGACTAGAATAATGAACATCTAGTGCCAGTTATTGGCTGCTGTGTGGATTTAGAAGTCAAATTAACCCTGCATGACCATTTTTTTAATTTATTTATTTTTTTGGGGATAAGAAAATATATCCAGACAAATTCTACACTCCCAGGACTAGGTTACTGTCAAGCTGAGTGTGAATACTTGTAATACTTGAGATATTTTACAGCTTTAATTTATTCAACAAACTTAAACCTTTTAAAGGTCGGAAACATAAATACCCTTTTCCCTTCCACTGTTTGCCCACTGAAAACCAATCTGGAGACTGAGGGAGAAAAAAAGATAAAATTGACCTGTGGTTGATTTAAAGAAAAGAAAGAAAACCCCTTTCATGCTTTTCAAGGTTTCTGTCTTCTGATAAAAGCAACATCCACTTTTGCAACCAGGGTTAGTACAACCTGCTCTTTCATGTCATTTGAAGAGGTAGTCACGCATTACTTTGTTTATAAGAAAATAAGGAGAACTCTGATGTATAGGACTAAAGGCCGATCCAGTCCATTATTCTATTTCCAGTAGCCAATGAAAAGCTCCAGAAATCTCTACAAGCAGGACATAGGTGCAAAAGTATCTTCCTGTTCATATCCCCCATCAACAAATATTGAAGAGGAGCATGCTGCCTCTAGCACCGGAACCAATGAACTTTGTGTTGTTGGATTTCCCCTCAACCCCAGATATCTGAATGCTATGTTACTGAAAAGACACTATTAATTTACGGTGTCTTGAAGACCATTTCTTTCTGGGTATATTAAACAACAACAACTAGTTTCATATGCAAAGATTAAGTATGAGATCATATTTTGAAGAAATAGTACGCATTCAATTTTGGATATTCTCTCTCATACCAGAGCTTCAGCTGTAAAAATGGTGTGTTCAGGCATACCTGGCTGGAACCCATGCCTTTTGACCTGGAAATACAGCCCTTTAATGATAGGTCCTAATCCCAAACAGACCCGAGGGGTATTATACATTGCAAGGTAAGTAAGCATGCACATTCTCAAAGGATGTGTCTTCTTCATGGAAGTTTTAACATGTTTCCAGAACTCAGTCTTGGCACTAGAAACAGAATTTGGATACTATAGAGTACACACTTCCCTGGTTATATACCCCACTGAACCAAATAGGGCTTCAGTAGAGACTGTTAAGTCTTGTTCAGCTTTGAATCAAATAAAAGTTTCTCCATTTGTATAACTTCTATATCCAGTTGGTATATCCAATAAAGTAGACATATTTAATTAATTGCTCAGTGGTAGGTCAGCAATTGTATAAATCCCATTTATTCAATTGATCCGTTCTAGTTGGATCTAGCAATTGGTTTTAGGCCCCAGTGTTAAACAAGTATTTTGTCAGAACTGTTGCTTTTGTGTTTTGTATTTTACTCTATTCAGTAAAAAACAATTCATTTCCACCATCATTATTTCAAAACACTCTGAATTTTGAATCTCATAGGAGGGAGCTGTTAGATGAGGCAATTTTGAGCTGAAAAAGAAATAGGTAGGGAAAGAGTTAAAAATCTACTTTATACCAACGTCTCTGTTCAAAATCACATTGTACAAAGATACAGTATTTCTGTTCTTAACATGAGAATGGTGTCCAGAACGTATTATCTATGAATATTAAGTAAGCCCTAAGCATCCTAATTGTTAAGCTTCATATTTTCAGAAGTCTTCTGTTTTTGGAGATACAGTACAGACTAAAATCATAATGATGGTGGGCCAGCTGATGCTAGGTTGAATTCAAAAATCTTACAGCTGAGGGATCTTGGAAAGGACTGCCCTAGCCTAATTTTGTGCCAGAACTGTGTCCTTGAGCTGTGGGAGGTTTGGATTTGGTACAACTGGGTTCCTTCCTTGCTATCCCTTCTCCACCTCATTTTTTGCTCTTTTGTTTACTGATCTCAGTGGGCAGAGCAGTTATACTGGCCAACTTGCCTCCCATCTGATCAGGGAGAACAGCCAGCAATGGGATGACACCAGCATAAAAGCAGTTTAACCTGTAGAGGCTTCTGCCTGCACATCTTTACGTTACATAGATTTGACTATACCACATCTAGGTATTTGGTGAGAAATATTTTGGCACCCCCCTGTAGCCCCTCAAAGTGTAGGAAAAATGTAGGATATGATGTAGGACAAATTGTAGAATGTTCAAGAAAAATTGAGGACACAACCAACTAGAAGCCAAAAACATTAATAAAAAACAATATACTGTAAATTGATATTTCTCAGTCATGCTCAAAATGGAGGGCATTTTGACATTCCTTCTGGATAGAAGGCTGGGATGTAACTTTGTGTGGTTTGAGTGTTGGACTAGGACTCTGGAGACCAGGATTCGATTCCCTGCCTATTGGGTGATCTCAAGCAAGTCACACTCGCTCAGCCTCCTCAGCGGAAGGCCATGACAAACCTCCTCTGAACAAATCTTGCCAAGCAAACCCCAGGATAGATTTGCTTTAGGGTCTCCATAAGATCGAAAACAACTTGAAGATACACAACAATAAATAACAACTGAGTGTTGTTATGCAGTGGAGAGTTCAGCATGGTGTAGTAGTGGCCTGAGTATTGGACTAGGACAATGGGAGACCAGGGTTCAAATCCCAGCTCTGCCAAGGAAACCCACTGGGTGGCTTTGGGCAAGTCACACTCTCTCAGCCTCTCAGGGGAAGGTAAAGGCAAACACCTCCCCCCGAAGGAGCTTGCCAAGGAAACTCTTTAGGGTTGCCATAAGTTGGACAGGAGTTGAAGGCACACGACAACAACAACAGAAGAAGAGGAGGAGGAATGGGGAAGGAGAAAGAAGGATAAGGAGGAAGAGAATAACAAGAAGAGGAGAAGAAAGAAGAAAAGGAGGAGAAAGAAGGAGATTAGGAGAAAGAAGATAAAAAAAGAAGAGGAGGAGGAGGAAGAAGGGGGCAGGAAGAAGAAGAGGAGGAAGAGGGGAGGAAGACGTGGAGGAGCAGGAGGAAGAGAAATAAGAAGGGCCCAGCCGGCCAGCAACAAACTCCAGCTCCCAGGACTTGGGGCAGGGGAGCACACGCACGCGTGTCAGAGAGAGAGATTTAAGCTGCATCCACAGCCTAAGAAATAACCTGGTTTGGCACCACTTTCACTCTTTGTCTGGCTCGAGGCTATGGAATTCTGGGAGTTGGAGTATGTAGTGGGGTCCAGGCCCACAACAAACTCCAACTTCCAGGAGGAGTGCACATGCATGCGCCACATAGAGAGACTTATACTGCATCTACACTGGAGAAATCACCTGGTTTGGCAGTGCTTTTAAGCATCCTGGCTCAAGTCTATGGCATGCTGGGAGTTGGAGTTTGTTGTGGGTCCAACTCCCAGAATTCCATAGCCTAAAGCCAGGAAAGAGTGAAAGCAGTGCCAAACTAGGTTATCTCTCCAGTGTGGGTGCAGACTGGAAGGCCCACCAGGAGGGAGGAGGGAAGGAAGAAGAGGAGGAGGAAGAAGAAGACTGCTCCAACAAGCAGTGCCCAGGCAGCCAACCCTAACCCCAGGGGATCATTCTGCCTGGCTCCGGCCACTCTCTCTCTCTCTCTGTGCCCTTGCCAGCAACCTTGCCACCCCACCACGTCAGCACCCCCTACTGTTTGCCGCCCCTAGGCAACCGCCTAGCTCGCCTATATGGAGCAGCTGGCCCTGGACTATCCCTTATCCAAAATGTTTGGAACCAGAAGTGTTTGGGATTTATAACATTTTTAATAATCTTGTGCATGAAACAAAATCTGTATGCATTGAACCATCAGAAAGCAAAGGTGTCACCAACTTAGCCACCCATGAAAAATGTTTTAGTTTTTGGAATATTTCAGATACAGTAAGGGAGATTCAGCCTGTAGTGAATTTTAGTGCAACAAATTCAACAGCAATACACAGGATTGATGCTTCGGTCCCCAGAAACCCTTGGGCAACTGCAGTCTGCTTGGTTGGCCTTCCTATGATGCTCCCTTATGCTGAATATTACTAATGCCCCATCTAACATAGGCCCGTTACAGACCGCCCAAAAGGGTTGGTCTCGGGCCGCTGCCGGTTGCATTGCGGAGGAGTCGCAGCAGCCAAACCACGCGACTCCTCTGCGCTGCAAAGAAGGAGCGCGAAAATCGCGCTCCCTCCGGCAACCCAGAAGAGACGCCACAAGTGCCAAAGTGCACACTTGCGGCATCACTTCCGCCGCGCGACATGCGGACGCAGAGCATCCTTTACATCAAAATGGCAGCGCCCATGTGGAACGGGCGCCGCCATTTGTTACGGACTCTGTCCATAACAAGGTAAGGGGCGTCTAGAAGAGACACCCCTTTTTCAAACTGGGACAAAATGGCGGTCTGTAACCTGCCTTAGTATTATTTATACTAGGAGTCAGGAAAGTACAGTGTGCAGGCCACATGTGGCCCTAGGAACAACCGTCCCAGGTTTGTTTGAGGGTTTTTTTGGCTGAATTTTCAGTCACACACATCCCCAAAAGCATCAAAACTACTCAGACCACCACAATTACATTTCTCAGTGGGATTCATTTAACTTTACTCCTTTTCAAGTCAGATGTTAGACTGAATTGCTTCTTAAATCAACTCCCAAAGTAAAGGGACAAATCCCCCAACAAAGATGTCTAGGTACAATTTTGTAATAGGAGAGAGCATAATTTCTCCTTGTCGTGGAATTTTTAAAATGCCCTGCCATATTCTCAGGTAGGACTAGGTAATCCTAAAAGCTATTCTATACATTCAGAAAAAATTACATTGCACAGCCTTCCTTGAACTGTACCACTTCAGAAGGCTGTCAGGTAATTATATGATTGAATGACTCCCTTGAGCCTCAAAAACTCTCTCTACATAAAGAAATGGGATGTTAAGAAGCCTAGAATCTTTACATCTAATACATGGATTTCCTATATTCACTGTACATTATTTCCCCTTCTGTATTTCTCTGAAGTGGTATAGGCTAAGGATAGCTGAGTAGACACTTAGCTATCCTTGGCCTGTATCACTTCAAAGAATGCAGATGGATCTACAGTGTTCAAGTTTAAAAACAGTTTGAAAGCTAAAAGATTTCACCCTCTTTCTTCTTGTGTTCCTGGATGTATAACAGAGACATGTGTGGTTAATAGACTTCCAGTTGGAGAGGGTGTTTCTCTATTTTAAGTAACCCTCTCAGAAAGAGATGCAACTTATTTTCACAGTGGCATGGGATGCAAGATCTGTCAACTTTACTGAATGTCTGATTTGATTTGCTCATGTTTTGCCATCTCTCCCTTTCAGCCTGCCTAGCAGAGTTAGGGACAGACTTCTCTATCTTTTCCAAATGCAACAGTGTGAATTCTGATGACCATAATGTTGTAAGAACGAGAGAGGGGAAAGTATCTATAGTCTTCTTGCATTCTAAGGGATGGAGAGATCTCAAGTGATTGAGCAAGACAGGGCTGCCAATATCTGGCTTACATAAAGACGATGTATCTTTTGTCGCTTCATGCCAGAGCAAAGTTTGTCAGGTGGAACTTCCCTAATTACAACAGAACCATGACAGAAGCAGCTGTCTGCCAAACATCTTCCTGCCTCAGTTCTAATGGCAACTTGGCAACCATTGTGGAAGGCACAGACCCAAATTTACACACCTTGTTTCTCACAAGTGACATAGTACACTTTGAAGTGGCTCACAACAGTTGTCTTAAAGCTTTGAGAAGAGAAGCTTTTTATATTCCTGCCTGAGGTTTTTAAAATGTGTGAGGTGATAAAGTTCACCTGGCACATGTTAAAATCACAACATTTATCAGGTGTTAACTGATACCTTTACAAGCCAATGTAGCACTGAATCTCTCCTGCATTTATTGCTTTGCGCTTTCTTTGAGAGTTCAACACATGACTCTGTTCACACCACAAACACAATACATTATTATAAGGATTATAGATTTTTCCAGTAACATAAGTTGCACAAGCTGTTTTTCACAAGCAAGCACACGTGCATATTTAAAGCCATATCACATACTAACAATCACCAAGTGAAAACCCTGGATAGTGTGTGTGTGAGAGAGAGCCTTCAAATCATCTGTTGACTCATGGTAACCCCATTCATTTAATAGGATTTTCATACAAACATAGAGTTGGAAGAGACCACAAGGACCATCCATTCTATGCAGGAATACACCTTCAAAGCACTCCTGACAGATGGCTATCCAGCCTCTGTTTAAGAAACCTCCAAAAATAGAGACTCCACCACTCTCCAAGGGTGTGTGTTCCACTTTTGAACAGCTCTTACTGTCAGGAAGTTCTTTCTAATGTTGAAGTGGAATCTCGTTTCCTGTCGCTTGAACCCACTGCTCCATATCCTTGGGGCTTGGCAGACTACTGTTAAGAAGTGATGTCACACTGCCCCTAGAAGCCCTGAGTTTAGGAAGTGGTAACTGCATGCCATGCCCCCCAACCCAGCACAAAAAGAAGCCTCAAAAAGCAGCTTCTTTTTGTGCCACGGAAACAGTGCCCTTTCTGGTGCCGCCACAGCTTTTCTGTGGCTCTTTGGCACAGTGTGTCTACATGCTGTGCCAAAGACGTGGCGTGATGCCCCCTGCTGGCATGACACCGGTGTGGGGGTAGGCAACATGCGGTCGCCATGCCCCCACTCTTTCCTCATGCCAGTGTTTTTTGCCTGTCTGTTGAAGGGCCTAATCTTTAGAGCAGCAGAAGACAAGCTGGTTCCATCCTCAGTATATCCTTTCAGATATTTAAACATGGCTATCATGTTTTCTTAGGCAAGGAATACTTGGAAGTAAATATACTGCCAGCATGTAGCAGTAGGTAAAATTCTGTTGCTCAGTTAACTCACACTGTCCCCACACTAACTGTATGCACACAATGTGTTCCCTTCCCCCTCTTCCATGGGTACCAGCAAGATGTTTGTGCTCCTCTCTTTTTTAGTCCAGGTCCATTCACTTCACAGAAATGAACCAGAGATATTCCAGAAGCAACAAAACTGTGTTTCCACTTCACTTGGAAGTGCCCTGGAATTTTTTTTTTTTAAAAGAGATGAGATTGTAGAAGAGAGGTGGATGCTCCCAAGCTGTGGAACTCTCTTCCATGAGAGGGTTTAGTTGACTCATTCCTTGCTGTCTTTCCAATAGTAGACAAAGACATTTTTATTTAGGCAGGCTTTGGTTTTTAACTTGTTGCCGTAGAGGGAGCTTTTAATGGGATGTGCTATGTCTGTGTTTTATTATGTTTTAAATTTATTTTTAACAGTGTTTTTTTAACTTGTTTTTAAACATAATTGTGGTGTGTGTTTTTAAAAAAAACTTTTGCATTAATGGTCTTTTAGCTGTACTTTGTTTTAAACAGTTGTGTCTTGTTTGCCTTTAAGTTGTTTCTGAATTATGGCAACCCTAAGGTGATAGGGTTATCATAAGGTTTTCTTGGCAAGTTTATTCAGAGGGGATTTGCAATTGCCATCCTCTGAGGCTAAGAGAGTGTGACTTGCCCAGTGGGTTACCATGCAGAGCTGGATTTGAACCCTGGTCCCCAGATTCAGAGGCCAAGGCTCAAACCTCTACACCTAGGGTTGCCATATCCCGCCTGTGGGTGGGACTTTCCCGGTTTTGGGCGGGTCCGCACGGTCCCACCCTGGGTTGCCCCCGCCCCCAGGATTTCCCCCGCCCCCGGGCTTTGTTGCAAAGTCTGCAACAGCGGGGGCGGGTGAAAGAGAGAGGCCTGTGCAGGCCTCTCTCCTTTGGCGAGGGGGGGGGCTTCCCCCCCTTGGCTCTGCCAGAGCTGAGGGAGGGAAAGAAGCCTCGCTGAGGCCAGACTTCTTTCCCCACCTGGGCTCCACCGCCGAGAACGGAGCCCAGGCGGGGAAAGAATCCTCCCCTCAGTGAGGATTCTTCCCCCGCCTTGGCTCCGCCGGCAGGGACGGAGCCCAGGCGGGGAAAGAAAGCCTCCCTGAGGGGAGGATTCCTTCCCCACCTGGCCCCCTCCGCCGGTGGACAGGCAGGGCCAAGGAGCCTCGCTTCAGTGAGGCTCCTTCGCCCTGCCTGTTCCCCTCCGCATTTATATTAACATTTTTTTAAAAAAATCACTCATTTTTTCCACATGTCCTCCATTATTTAAAAAATGTGTCCTACATTTTAAAATTTTGTCCTACATTTGTCCCGGTTTGGAGGTCCTGACTTATGGCAACCCTTTCTACACCAGACTAGCTCTTTATATCCTATGCTGGGAAAAAGGTAGGATATAAATTAAACAATTATTCAATAAGAGAAAAACAGAAAAAACAGGTTGGAAGAAAGAAAGCAATGGATAGGCACATTGGCAAGAGTTTGGGGAACTACAAATATCAGAAAACTAAGATGTGAATGTTTCACTGCAATATTCCTAGATTATAGATAGAACAAATATAATTGTTGCAAACAATCTATTCCTAGATTACAGATAGAACAAATATAATTGTTGCAAACCAAGATTATGTTAAAAATATTGTACATTTCAGTTTGTGTTCTTCTCACCCTGTCCATTTTGTTTAACAATTCAAGTGCAAACAGAGTGAGCACATAGTCCAACAATGAGGCTATTCCCCAGAATATTTCCTTCACTTGCATTTTTCCAGGATTAGATTACAATCATATGGAAAGGAGCTTTGGAAATGCAACTTTCACCAGTACTTTACACCAACTTTCAATGGTAGCTAACAGTGTTCTCCATAGTTCATGTTTGCAGTTTTAGTACAATTATTATCACTGAGACTCACCCACAAAGAAAATGTCATTGTTTTATTTTTATTTTTGTACATACATCTGGGGGAATCTGCTAATATTAATGGGGCAGAATAAACTGCAACTGCAGTAACAGCTTCTAACTGCTGACATGTGCAGTGAAATGTCGCAGATGCTTATTCAGAAATAAATCCTGCTGATTTCAATGAGATTTACTCCCTAGTGAGTACACACAAGATTGAAGCCTTGTTCTCAGTAGTCACTATTCACATCTAAGAACCTTCCAGGATCAGAAACAAAGATTACCAGCAATTGAAAGTAGAATTTAAAGTGCTGTCGTAGACAAACTAAGCTTGTGTTGAAAATATAAAACTCTTGACAAGAGTTTCACACATAACAAATTCAAATGTTGATACTGATTCCACCAGGTAGTTATGTGGTTTCAAGTTTTGCCAGGCTATTGAATCAATTTCCTCCCAGACAAAGCAAGCAAGTAAGAAATCCAACAAGGAAACTAGACGATTATACAAGAAAAGGGAAAAGATAAGATCACCACCTGCCCACATCATTGGAATAAGCAAAATGTAAGAATGACAGTGCTAACAGTCACCCTCAAAGCAAAACCCAACTGAATATGTGTCTTACTGTGCTCTTGTTATCTTGCATTCAACATCTGAACGCTGTCATGCAAGTGTATGATATTCAAATCAAATGTAGTGCTTCATGGGGGTGTACATGTCAACTCCTCAGTCTTTAAGAAGTCATCAGAAGGGGCTCAGTACGTCAGGTGCCTGAGGCTCAACAACATCCATTTCAAACTGCATGCACACTGTACGGGGGTGACAATGAATGTGTGATCTGAGAATCACACATTCAAATAAACATTGTTGTGGGGAAATGACAGGGTGGCGTTGAAAGGCTTCTAAGCGGCTGCAGGAAGCCCCCAGTTGGACAAAAGCGAGGACGGGCCTTGATGCGCCAACTATTATTTCCTCCCCACATCTGTGACTAAGTGGACACACATAAAGGGGGAGGGGACATTTTTAAGGAATTAGATGCATGATTTCCATTATTTAAAACCCCAGCACAGTCAGATTTTGGAGTTTGTCAACCTGCAAAGGTCTGCACGGCAAGCTTTCCACAGGGAAGGGAAGGCCTACTTTCCTCAGGGCATTTAGTACATGCTAATGTGTCCAATTGAGAATATATGAAGCTATAGCCCCTACACTGCCTCTTTTCCAAATCTGTTAAAGATGATTTATTTCACTTGAGGGATGTCACTTGCTGTGCATTACTTGTCCCCAAAAAGGATAATATTAAAAACAGGATAAAACCAGGTACATTTACTATCCTGATTTGGCAGGGACAGTCCTGATTAATCGTCTGTTGTTGATTTCATACTATACATTATAAAAAAACAGAGTTACCACTGAATTTACAAATTTTAGACATCATTGACTTAACTTTTCTTTTCAATACTTTCCACTTTCAAAGGATAGATTTATAATCTTCTCTGTACTGGCTTTCATTTCTTTTCTTTGGGCCTGAACAGACAGACCAAAATAAAGCTGCTTTGGGTCACTTTGGAGGTATGCTGGTTAAAGGACACACACTTCTTAAAATGCCAGAAGCTGTGCCAAAGCTGCACTCTAGTCCTTAGGATTGGAGCATGGCTTTGGCGTTGCTTCTGGCCTCTTAGGATGCATGCATCATTTAAACAGCATACCTCCAAAGTGATCTGAAGCATGTTTATTTTGGCCTGTCTGTTCAGGCCCCTAATTTACTTATTTTGGCCTCAACCTCTTATTTCTCTTTCACTGCCATCCTTTTTCATTCCCATAACCATAAACTGAATCAACACCACAACACAACATTATTCCTTACTAAACCTCTTATCATGTAAGGTACTTTTAAAATGTCCCAGTTTCTCTCTCCTCCTCCCCCTTTCCCCCTTTGTCGTCATCTTTCTTCAGTTACTGCAAATTGAGTTCAAACTGCAAAAGGAATTCAGCAGGAAGAAAAAGAGAATGCAGAATTATGCCCATTCCAGGAGGCCTGAGCAAAAGCAAACTGCTGCAGATTGTCCTTACTTGTGTGATCTTCCTCATTAATAATTTTTCTCATCTTGACGACAATCTGTGTGTTGCTTGGCCACAGATGTCATGGTTTTAATCTGTGAAATATTGGAGAGTATGCATTTATACAATACTATATGCAATTGTTTAACAAATGGCCTCAGGATTGCAGATGGAAACTACAGTAGATCTATAGCAGAATCAATGGAATTTATGCAAACAACTCAACATTCAATAATTGATTCAGCTCCTTTGTTCTAGTTGGGACTACCAATATGATTCCATAATTTGATTCCCTTTAATTCTGCCAGATTCCTTTTGTCATATACTATTGCTTAAAATCTAACCCTTTTGTAGGGTTCATCAACATTGTAGAAATAATGAAGTTTCACACCACTGTAACTGTCATAACTCCATCGTACACAATCCTGGGATTTGTAGTTTTGTGAGGCATCCGTACTCTTTGGTGGAGAAGGCTACAGACTTTGCAAAACTACAAATCAAAGTGAATGACGCTACAGTCGTGTCAAACAGCATTATTTTTACAGTGTAGATGCACCCCTAGTCATGAGCTAGACTCTCAATGGTCCCCAAATTGTGCCCTTTAAGAGATTTTGGACTTTAGCTCCCAGAAGCCTCAGTCATGTTGGCCAATAGTCTGGGGTTCTGGGAGCTGAAGTCCAAAATCCCTTAAAGAGCACAGTTTGGGGACCACTGAACCTGTCTTTTTTTTTTTTTTTTTTTTTTTGGAAGGAACCCTTGAAATAATTTCCAGGGCCCAGGGAACCCCTGTATATAAAAAAATTATATCTACATCTCTTTAAAAAGTTAATTTTCCCCTCGCATTCAGGATTTCTTGAAGAACCCCCAGCCACCTCTCCGAGAACCCTAGGATTTTAGGGAACCAACCCTTTAAGTAAGGGAGTAAGGCCTGCTGAGTATTGTAAGATTCAGGGCGGACTGAAATATACAGTTGGCCCTTGGTATTTGCTGGGCTTTGGTTCCAGGATCTCCACCGGTGGACAACAAAATCTGTGGATGCTCGAGTCCCATTAAATAAAATGGCATAGTAAAAAGGTGCCCCTTATATAAAATAGCAAAATCAAGGTTTGTTATTTGGAATGTATATCTTTGTGGTGTTGTGGTTTGTTTGTTTGTTGGACTATGACCCTGGGATGCCAGGGGTCGATTCCCGGCTTGGCCATGAAACCCACTGGGTTACCTTGGGCAAGTCACACTCTCTCAGCCTCAGGTGACAGCAAACCTCCTCTGAACAAGAAAACCTCATGATAGCTTCTTCTTAGGGTCACCGTAAGTTAGAAATGTCTTGAAGGCACACTGATAATCCATATAAGACAGCAAAATCAAGGTTTGCTTTTTGGAAATATCTTTTGGAATCTTTTCAAACCACAGATGGCGGAATCTGTGGATATGGAGGGCCAGTTGTATACACACACACACACACACACAGAGCTTTACTTTGGCAATATTGTCTTATAAGGCATGGTTTAATCAAAATAATATCAGCAGTGGAAGCCAAAAGGCAGCCATGCTCATTCCATCCAAAAATTTATCATTATAACCAGTTACTCAAATGAAAAAGGATCCTTCCAGATGGAGCTCATCCCTGGTGCCTTAAAGGTGATTTTTGTGTAGGCGAGAACCAGGGCGACCAGGCATGTCCTCCTTTCTCCAGACCCGTCCTACATCCCAACCTTCTGTCCAGGAGGAATTCCACCATGTCCTCTATTTGACTAAGCATGGATTTACCTTTAGAGGAGTGTTTTGAGCTTTGATCACATTTGGTCATGTCCTCCGTGTTGTTGTTTTTTTAAGGTCCTCCCTTTTGGGGTGCCTTGTCCTCCTTTTCAGTTAGAGGACATCTGGTCAAGTAAAAAAAAAACACAACATGGGGAAGTTTTCCTTACACAAAGTTGTAAAACAGTTGCTGAGGATTGCAGCTGTGCAGTGAGATCTCAGGCTTGGTTGCTCCAAAGGCAGTCAGTGCAACATACTGGGAAGCAACGGGGCTTTGGAAAGAAAGGTTTTGTTGTAGTTTTTTTAATGCACAAGATACATTTTTAATAGGGTTTGGCCAAGCCTGCATGGTTTGAGTGTTGGACGCTGACTCTGGAGATTCAAATCCCAGTTCAGCCATGGAAACTCACTGGGTGACCTTGGGCAAGTCACACACTCTCAGCCCCAAGGGGAAAGCCATGGCAAACCCCCTCTGAACGAATCTTGCCAGGGAAACCCCACAATAGGGTCGTCATCCCTCGGAAATGACCTGAAGGCACACAACTATTTGGTAATGAGGATCCCGTCCCAGCAAGACCGGTCCCTCTTTCAGGGGCTGGAACAAGCTTCTTTTCTGCTGCTCCAGAGAATAGAACCGTGGAGCAATGGATGCAAGTTCCAGGAAAAGAGAGTCCACCTCAACATTAGGAGGAACTTCCTGACAGAATATGCTGCCTCAAGAGAGTCTCCTTCCGTGGAGGTCTTTAAACAGAGGCTGGATGGCTATCTGTTGGGGATGCTTTCATTGTGAGTTCCTGCATGGCAGGGGGTTGGACTGGATGGCTCTTAGGGTCTCTTTCCAACTCTAGAGAACTAGGATCAATACACATTTGGGTTTCAAATAAAGCATTAGTTCCTGATGCTGGGGAGTCTGTGTGAAATACTGGTTTGGATGCTGGACTACGACTCTGGAGACCAGGGTTCAAATCCCCACTCAACCATGGAAACCTGGCAAGTCACACTCTCTCAGCCTTAGAGGATGACCAGGGTAACCCCTCTCTGAAGAAACGTTGCAGAGACATCTCACAACAGCTTCACCTTCGGGTCTTCATAAGTCAGAAACGTCCTGATCTTGCAGCACCTTTGAGACTAACTCAACGAAAGAAGTTGGCCTGAGCTTTGGTAGGCTTCAGTCTCCTTCCTCAGACGCTTGGGGATACATGCTGATTCTGCAGACTAACACGGCTATATCTTTGAATTCAACAAGCCTAGCCTGCAGAGGTTTGAGGGTTGGGCTAAATGACTCTGGCCAGCAGGGTTCACATCCCATCTGGGCCATGGAAATGGTCATGTCCCAATATTAGCAGTTCCCCAAACTCTTGCTAACCTGCAGGTCCGTTGCCTTCTTTCTTCCAACCACCTGCTTTTCTGTTTCTCTCTCTATTTATTAATAATTTAACTTATATCCTGCCTTTCTCCCAGCGGTTTATATAGTACAAGAGCTAGTGTGGTGTTGAGGTTTGAGCCTTGGGCTCTGACCCTGGAGACTAGGGTTCAAATCCCGCTGGGCCAGTCACACTCTCTCAGCCTCAGAGGATGGCCATGGCAAACCCCCTCTGAGGAAACTTGCCAAAAGAAAACCTTACGAGGGCTTGTTTGCCTTATGGGTCGGAAACAACTTGAAGGCACACAACAACTCCTGATCCCTTTCCCTTGACACCTCCAAAGAAAAGCCCTGGCAGGGTCTGAAAAAGAGACCTTTTGGTTGCCAGGGGAAAAAAAAGGGAGGCTGGCACTTTTCTTCCTTCTTTCCTTCCCTCTTCCTTTCCTTTTTCTTCTGTTTGCGTAAAACGTGGCGTTCTGCCTCTCTCTCAAGTCCTGCCAAGTTGGAGCGGCGAAAGTCGAGAGAGAAAAGAAAAGAAAAAAAAGAAAGGAAGGAAGGAAGAGGAAATGAAAAGAGAGAAGAGGAGGGGGGTGGCGTTGGTGTTGGAGGAAATGGAGCCCCACCGAAGAGGAGTGGCTCCTCCTCCTTTTTCTTCTTATCCCCCCCTTTCCCCCCTCTACTCCTCCCCTCCTTCTCTCTCTCTCTCCCCCCTCTCTCTTTCTTTTCTTCCCTTTCTTCCTCGCTGCGTCTGTTTGTACTTTAGCTGATCCCCCCCTAATCCCCTGAGAAAGCCTATTTGCAGTGAGGAGTCTCTGTCGGGGGCGAGGCTGGTCCATGTGGGTCGGTGCCATTGGCTTTTGCCAAGGGAAGACCCCGCCTCTTGCCCAAAAAGAAAAAAAGAAAGAGGGAGAGAGAGAAAGAAAGAGAGAGAGAGAGAGACCCTACCTCTCTCTCTCTCTCCTAACACGACAGAGGAGGAGGAGGAGGAAGCCAAAGGCTGTCTGAAAAAGCAAAAGAAGACAACACACATCCCCCCACAACCCCCTTGCTTTGGTTTTGGGAGACTTTGCTTCCAAGAGAGAGGCATCCAAGTTGCCACTGGATTTTCTGTCCTTGTTTTCTGTTTTCTTCTTCTCCCCTCCTTTCTTCCTCTCCATCCTCCCAACTCGAAGGAGAAGAAGCAGCCCAAGGAGGAGAGGATTAAGTTTTTGGGTGTGTGTGTGTGTGTGTGTGGTTTGTGTCTTGTGTGTGTGTGGTGTGTGGCATCTGAAGGTGGGCTCTCTTGGGCGGCGAGGCGATCGAGCCACCGAGGCAAAAAAAAAAGGGCGAGAGAAGATGGAGCTCTGAGGGGAAAGAGACCAAATCAATAAGGAAACCCTGGCGACGCTTTTGGCCAAAGACCCGCCGCCGCTGTGGACCTTCAGAGCCGCTGCTGAGGAGGTAAAAGACCCAGGAGAGACCGAGCTGGGGAAGGGGGCTCCCTTTCCTCTCTTTCTCTCCTTTCCTTCCTTCCTTCCTCAGCCTCCTGCCCTCCGTCATGTCGCTGCCCGCGCTCCCTGCGTTTTCGCCTCACTGCGCCATCCAAGGAAGAGGAGGCAAGGGGAAGGCTGGCATCAACGTGTGAGGACATCTTTGGCCACAGACCTCACAGCCTCCTTCTCTTTCGCCTTCAACCAAGTCCCATTCCGGGGCCCATTTTAGGTCCCCCTCAGAGGCGCTGTGCGTAAAAGCGCGCAAAATGTGGCTTTGGCGAGAAGGAGGAGGACCTCTGCTTTTTTTGGCCCCTCTGTTGTTGGACATTTTGTGTGTCTTTGGGCTGGAGCCCAGGACTGGGACAGACCCAAACAAGTGGCCCTTGCCCTGAAAGGGAGAGAAAAGAAGAAGGGAGGGGAAAAGGAGGGGGAGAGAAAGAGAGATTTGTTTGGAAGGGCAGGAACTTCTTCTGTTCTTGCCCCTAAGCTCTGCCTTCCTCCATAGGTCGCCTGAGGAGATTTTTTGGGCAGGAAGGCAGAGCTTGGGGGCAAGAACAGAAGAAGTTCCTGCCCTTCCAAATAAATCCCCCCTCCCTTTCTCTTTCCCCCCCCCCTCTCTCTCTCTCTGGGTTTGAGTAAGTAAGAGACGTTGAACGAGGTGAAGTGGAAAGCTTTTGTTTTGCTGCCGGGGCTGATTGGGCTCATTGTTGACTTGCCCAGTCCCTGAGTGTGATGGACAACAGCTGCCAGCAGATTAGAGGCACAAGCCCTGCTGCTGCCAAAGTCTCGGCCAAGAAGACAAGGGTTTCAGGGGAGGAGAGAGAAGGGGGAGGAGGAGGAGAGGGGGAAGAGAGAGAGAGAGAGAGGTTTGGCCATGGAGGAAAAGGAGGAGGCGAGGAAAGGGAGAGGACGGAGGAGGGAGGTGGAGGTTTCCCACCCAGCCTCAGCCTGCCTCCCTCCCTCCCTCCAAGGCTCCGCAAAAGAGAGGCTCCTTCTGCCCTCCTTGTGGCTGCTGCACTTGGGAGAAAGTTTTCCTCCTCCTGGAAGTGCAAAGGGAGGCGAGGGCTCCTCTTTCCTCCCCTGCTTCCCTTTCTCTTGGGAAGCCCTCCTCCTAATCAAACTACTTTGTTGCCAACAGTGCGGCTGAGGAAGCTTCTCCAGAGCCTCCTCTTCCTCTGCCCACCAAGAAACAGGGACCAAATAGGCACACAAAGGGAGGAGGGGGAGATCCTTCGGAAGCAAAGAAAGAAGGATATCTTTGTTTTGGCGTTTTAATAGCAACAAGGCACCCCCCCCCCCTTTTTTTCCTCCCTCTTCCTTTCTCTCTTTGCAAAGCCTTGGGAAGCTTTCTGTTCCTTCTTTGTAGTTGTTTTGTTTGACCCTCCTTGCCAGGCGTCTCAGGTTTTATTTTCTTTCGCAGCCTCAGATCTGGCCCTCCGATTTCCTCTTTTCTCGGGGGAAGGTGTGTGTGGGTGTGTGTGTGTGTGTTTTACCTCTTCGGATACAAAATAATGACCATAATTACGATGGATCAGAAGGAGACTAGCCTCCCCTCCTTTTCCCCCTGAGCTGGCCAGATAAGAGCTTTGCGTCACATATATTGTTCATGGCAGCTTCTGTGTTTTGGGGATGGAGGAGGGGGACACCAGATCCTGGATTGTTTTGGGCTCTTTCTACTTGGGAGGGTCTTCTAGGAGGCTTTCCCTCGGCTGCCTTTCCTTCGCCTGCCTTTGGGGAACACAGCAGTCCCAAATCGCCTTGGGCACCTTTTTGGAAAGGGAAAATGGGAAGGGCTGCCTTTCAAAGATGAAATGGCCGAGCCTTTTGGAGAGGTGTTGCCTTCTGCGCAGATAAACAGAGAAACAGAGTAATCGTTCTCCTTAGCAACTCCTGTGGACACAGGGCTTTCTCACTGTTTCATGCAGATATTTCCCCCCCAAGGCATTTTGGGTGACAGACAAAACGCTTCCATCTGACCCCATAACCTGTCACTCTGAAGTTTTCTGGTTTTCTGGACCATCGTTTTTGTGTGTCATATCCATTCCCCCTTCTTTTCTACCTCCTTCCTTTGCAACAGATGCAGCACACAGTTGCGCCAAGATGCTTTAGCTGGTGTGTTTTGTAAATCAAATCGATATATACACCTTTCAAAGGAACTGCCTCTTGCGCAGTTTCTTGTGAAATAAATTATAGGAAAGCTTTTGTTTTGTTGGGGTCATTTGACGTCTGAACAGTGCATTTTAAAGCTTGGTATCTGTTCTCCAAGATTATCAGTATGCTTGTGTTGATTGAAATATATTACTCTTTAATTCAGCCCCAAAACTGATGGTGGTGGTGGGTTTTGTTTGGACAGAACCTTGGACTGGCAGATGGCTTCTACTTGGCTTTCAAGGAAAATGGTGTGAGTCTGGATTTTATGTGTGGTTAAATATCTCAACAGAACCCTGTTCCCCATACAATTTATATTACAGAAAGCAGGAAAATAACAGTTCAAGCAGTTTCTAAAAAACAAACAGCTAGTTTTAAAAATCAGCATACAGTGATCCTTTAAAGTTAATTGCAACCAATAAATATTCATTAAATTAATAAAAATGCTGCAGCTGTGCATTCATGATCAAGTATAATATGGACAAAACAACTGAAAACTATGTTAACTTCTGTGTGTAAATGGAATGATCTCAAATACAGTTTGATATTTTATAAACAGCTGAGAAAGAAGTGAGAAAGAGGTATCAGATTAATTTATGAACTTTCTGTTTTATCCTTGTTTGTTGGATAGGTGGAAGAAAGACTAATTGGTATTACTGGGGTATATAAATATTTGGAAATACAGTTGTAGCACAACACCGTATAGAACCAAAGTATCTTTACATCAGTGATATGGGAATTTTAACCAACAAGTTTTCATCGAGTTCAGTAGAACTTGATTGCATTCATGGTGTGTTTGTATCAGTGAACAGTTGCTCGGAGGGGGAAATGTAGGGGTTTATTTTATGTATTGGAAGATAGGGATGAAAACTATTCTTATTGCTTTGTGCCTTCAAGTACAACCCTAGGGCAAATCGATCATGGGCTTTTCTTGGCAAGATTGGTTCATAGGGGGCTCCCCCTTGCCTTCCTCTGAGGCTGAAAAGTGTGTGACCTGCTCAGTAGATTTCTGTGCTGAGCAGAGTTGTAATCCAGTGCTCAAACCACTACATCCAAAACTTCTGTAGACACCTTTAATAAGCCAAACTGAGAAGAACTGCATAGTAACTAAATACATAGAATAGTGTGAAGTAGTTCAGAGTTGACAATAGCCATTCCAAGTATACAAGGATTTGTAAAAGTTTTGCTTTTTGTAAGTTTACGTATGTAATTTCAATTTCGTGCAATACTAGAAACACAACAAGTCTTCAAGGTGGACAGAATGAATCTAAGTGCAAGTGTGCGTGTGTCTGTGTGTGTGTAATTTTTATTAAACCTAAACATAAGCACAAACAAATGTTATACAAATGTCTAAAACATATGTAAACAACAATAACAAAACAAATTTAACTAAACTACTGGACAAAAAACAAACACATGTTGCTGACTTCCCCTCTTCCAACAGATGAATATGTACCAGTATTACTACACTTCTCTATATATGATAATATATTTGTGCCCCTACAATAAACTGTCCATTTTACAAAACCTAAAGTTGATTTGTATCCCAAGTGAGACTGCCAATATGTAATAAACTAGTCCCAATCTTTCTTAAAATTGTTCAAAGATTTCTCTTTGATCAACAAATTGTCTATTTCATCAAGTTCACTTATTTTTGTCTGGCAATGCAAGTATATCCCTCGGAATAAATCTTGCCAAGAAAACCCAATGATAGGTTCACCTTTGGGTTGCCATAAGTCAGAAACTACTGAAAGGCACACAACAACAACAACAAATAAAATATTGTGTCGCTTGATACCCTCAGTCTAAGGTAAATGAAAGTAGAATTTGACAAACATTAGAGTCTGGACTGGAGTGATAGTAATGGATCTGAGGAGTGCATATTTGTAGGAGCTGTAGGTGGAATTTGTCAGCTGTGTTTGTCACCATTTTTACCAAAAGACTTTATGAGTACCATCTTCTTCATTCTTTTAACTATTAAAGACATAGTGAAAAATTGTGTGCATTATGATTTATGATGGTGAGGCTTTATTGAAGGAACTGTATAGTGAACACAGTTATTAAAAATTGTTTTGGAAGCATCAGTGAACAAAGCTGAAAACAGTGGAAATACTTGAGTATAGGGACAAGCTGTTAACATCTCAGTTTGGGGCTTTGGATGTTTTTCAGGTTCACTTGTGACTGAAGATGCTTATTTTGTAAAGTCTTGCTACAATTAAATTCAGTTCATGTGGCACTATAGAATCATAGAGTTCGAAGAGACCACAAGGACCATGATGTCAATATTTACATTATAGAACTGGTTTTTACTCCTGGATCATTTCTTGATTTTTGGAAACAAGAATGTGATGTAATATTTATGCTTTGGAAGTGTAAATAACAGTGTGATGCAATGCATGTGTGTCTCAAAATAAATCCTACTGTGTCCAGTAGGGCTTACTACAATAAATGTGTTTACATTTGCAGCGTAAAGAAATCAAATCAAAACTGGCTATTTTTCTTTTAAGCTTTTTTTAAGCTGTTACCTTCCTAATGGCAGATTGCCCTTTCTGATTTCTTAGGTCTGGCTTCCTTGGAGAAGCTGGATGGTAGGAGATCCTTTCATTCAGCTCTGCTTCATGCAGGCCTGCTAATGATTAGGTTGAAAATGTTAATGGTTTTTAGTGTTAATTACTGTGTGGATATTCAGAAGAGAGTGTAGGATTGTAGGATCATCATGTTGGTTGTTAGAATCCACCTTGAAATCTTTTAGGGTTATATGGGGGAATATTAATCTACATACCTTTTTGAATAAATAAATGCAGCCAGCATTTATGAGAGAAGTCTCATTTTAATAAGCAGCTGTACTGATGCTGACCCTGAGGTCAAAGGTTAGAAAGAAAAGGTTTCAGGAACAACTTATCTGCTCTAGACTCTGATTGCACAAAATTATCCACCAGGTTCTCTGTCCCTCCTGCCTGAGACTGCAGCCTTAAAGCAGAAGGCCTTTGTCCAGCCTGTTGCTGCTTAGCCCTTGAATTTATAGAAGCATGGGCTAACTCAGAATATGTAAAAAATACTCAAAAGGGTGAGAGAATCCAGCTACTGATTGATCAAGATTGGCAAATCATTTATCTTGGTTTGGAGCCACTGCATTGATTGGCCCTGACAGTGGTACTTTTCTCTTCCCCATATGTTTTTATACAGAGGGGTAATCAGAGTTATGAGGAGCCAGAATGCTATATGTATAGCCTTTTCCACATTACTGAGAGCTTGGAGACACTAGTGCCTGGGACACCTGGGCCCTGGCCATGGAGCTGGAGCATTCTGGAGTACTACTCCTGAAAAATAACTTTGCACAGTTGTGGCAGGATCTTATGTTTATTAGCACTCCCTGCCCACTCCCTTTCAAGTTAGTCCTAATCCCACTGTACCACAAGTGGAAAAACCAAGCTGCCATGATTTTCAGTATGTCCTTCAGCTTAGCTTGACTTTCCTTTTTTCTAAAAAAAAATGTTTTAACTAAAGATGACTGTGTCAGTTTGTTATGAAAAAAGTGTACACACATTGGCTCAATTGGTAGTTCATATTTATTGCAGTTGTACAATTTCAGCTCTAAATAATATTGGCTAAATTTTTATTCCAGATATAAAATCTACAGCTCTTTTAAATGGATATGAAGGAGTGAACCAACAGTTTTCGGATTGTGTTTGGTGAGGCTGTAATAAGTATATTTAAGATTTAAATCTGACGAAAAAACTGCCTTGGACTACACTGTTGCAGTTTATTCATGCTTTACGATGGTCTGTGTTTGATGTGGGCAATACATAAAGGTATGAAAGGGACTTGCAGTGGATGCATGCAACATGTTTTCTACACACATGGTTTCATGTGGCTGTGCACGCTCTTTGGTATTTTGCTCTTTATAGGCTACCTGTTTCTCATAGGGGGACAAGGGTGTAAATTTGGTAAATGCATCTGCCACTGTCAGTGAAATTGGCTCTCAGTGTGTCAGACCCCATCGTGCAAACTGACTGCCATTCATTCTTTTATCCCATTTATTTTGTTAAAAATATGGCTTTGTAGCTTAGCAGTATAAGGGAAGTCTTTGAAAGCCATGCTTCTTTATGGTGTCTTTCTATTTAGATTCAGTTTAACTGGATAACTCTTGCTGGGTGAATTTTTGAGGAGCTCCAGTTCCAGAATGTCAGTTAATACCAAATCACTCTTCCATGAATCACTTTTGAAAGCAAAGCTATACCCTCTGCCCTTGTGTGTTTCCTAAATGGGGAAGAAAATTAAGAGGAGAGGCAGTAATAGCAAAATGGTGCTAATAGCTTTCATTTTTAACATAGTAATTTTTGTAGGGAGGATGTGTCAACATAATATACTTGAACATGTCTTGGGTTCCAGTACTGATAATCTTTTTATGGTTAAAAAGCATCAGCCTAAATGTGCTGTGTCCCAGATGAAGGCTACAGATAGCCTTCTGTTCAAGATGAGGTTGGTGAAAACAAATCTTCCGTCAGGCTAGGTGCTGCACAGATAATACTGCTGTAGTTCTTGCTGTAAGACCATCTTCCTTATATGTTTAAAACATGGATTCTGAGTGGGAAATGCTTGACTGATAGAAACAACAACAAAATCCCAAGATAATGCTGTTACCAAATGTCCATTAAGCAATCTTGTCATCCACTAGTACAGACAGAAATGACTTTGTAGCCTTGATCCTAAAGGTACCTGCCACTGTAGCTATAGTTTAATTATGACCAAAGTTGGGGCTGCTGTAATATGCACACTTCTTTGGGAAATGTTCCCATTGAACACATGAGTAAACATGCATAGTTTAGTTGAATCAAGAGAACATGAGGTTTTCTGAACTGCAGCTATTCAGTAGCATTGATCTTGGTAGCCTCATTCTAAATTATTTGACATGATTCAGAAGGTAGTAAAAATACTATATAGGATACTCCTAGAAAGACTTTCTGTGGTTAAAATGTATGATTTTGTAAATAGCTGAATGGAACTCTAAATTCTCTGTCTGTACAGTCAGGCATCCATATCCACAGATCTGTATCCACAGATGGATTCAACCTCGGCTTGAAAGTACATTTTTTAAAATTTCCAAAAAGCAAACCTTGATTTTGTCATTTTATATAAGGGACACCATTTTACTATGCAGTTGTATATAATGAAACTTGAGCATCCATGGATTTTTGAATCTGCAGGGTGTCCTGGAACCGAACCCCAGCGGATACACTACAAAGAGCCCACTGGGAATGAGCAAAATGTTTGTTGTTACTATTTGCCATTAAGATGATTTTGATTTATAGTGACCTATGAATGAGAGACCTGAAAACTCTTCCCAGTCATTAACTGCATTGCTGAGGTCTTGCAGAGTCAGGACTGCGGGTTCCTTGACTGAATCAATCCGCCTGTAGTGTGATCTCTGCTTTTTCCAGTTTCTGGACTCTAACTCTCTTAACCATGGTGGTGGGAATTGAAATTCAACCACTGTAAAAACAGGTTGCACTGAGGCCTGCAGGTGGGAGAGGGAAGAAACCAAAGCTCTGATTAGTTACTCCCTTCCTGCTTTATCACCTCACATATCTGTGTCAGTCACTTCTATTGCAGAAGGAAAAGGCAAAAACAAAAGAGCCTTTTGTAAAGTTTCCACTGCTTTATCTCCTGGAGTCAGTTCTTATTTGCAACTGATAGATAACTAAGTGTGTGGCTATCTGTAACTTTGGTTTTCCTTTCTAACTGAGCAGTTGTTAATTGCTGTATGTGTAGTTGTTATCACACACCCCAGCCTATAGTTTCTACATAAGGAGTAGTGGTGTGGCTCAAACCAGCGTAGAAGTCCAAACACTGATTCCAAATCCCTTTCTCCTTACTGCCATCCATTTACAAGGTCACTGCGGTTGTTTATGGTGAGGAAAATTATCATGTGTGTTTGGTAAAGATTCCTGTGGTGGCACAGAACCCCAGGAGAGGCAGATGTGTTTATAGACCCAGTGAGAAGTTCCTTCATCTATTCTGATAATTTACCTTGCTCTTTTTTTAAAACAAACAAACAAAACCACACAGGCACTTAAAAAACCCTACATGTATTGTTTGGTATTTTGCAATATATGTTTAAATAGCTGTTGGGGCATCTTTTCATTTGGAAATACACAACACCTTAGTTGCACCAGAGTATGTTATCCATCTGTGGTGCTGTCAAACAATCAATTGCTGTTTATTTGCTGCAGTGTGTGCCAATTATTATTTAAGTAGCCCCCTGAAGCACAGTGTGATAAGGGAAGAAGGGGAATTGAGATCTAATCTTTATGAGGAGGTATTCTCTAATGAGGCTTGTAATGGGCACTGATTCATTGGTACTAAATATGACCCAATATTAAAATGATGTTGTCAGATCCTGTTTTTCTATACTCTTCTACTTAATATCTCTGGAAGAGAGCAAAGAGCTGTCTGATTTTGTCCATGGTAAATTTATTCCTCTTCCTCCTTCTCTGATAAGAACAATCTTTCTGTATTCAGGTCCACAGCAAACTCCCAAGAATCCTCTTTGCATTTCCTTTACCAGTGATACACTTCTAAGGCCTACCACTCCCTTGTCCCTAATTTACTTTGTCGTGAAAAGTTATCTCCTCCTTCAGTCAAAAAATACTGAAACTGGGATCTGTGCCCTCTTCTCTTATGATTTCTTCAAACCTTTCCTCTATTTCTCTGTCTAACTTAACAAATTAACTGTCTAGTTGTCCTCACCTAACCACCCCTCCATGTGTTCTTTGACCCTGTAATCTCCAAACATCCACGAAACCTATGTGTTGCCTTAAGATCATTGGAGGAAAGAGCATATAAATCAAATAAATAAATGAGGCATCAGTTATGAAGTGTGTATAAATAAATGCTTCTGACTGTATTGAAACAGGAAAGTTGAGAAATTAGTTGTTTTCCTGTCTTTAAGTTGCAACTTGTACACGTGTGCACCTTTTGCAATAATTTTAGCATGCATGTATGTTGCACCTGGACATTCATTCATGAATAAAAGAAAAGACTGAGAAGTTGTTCTGAAATGTGGTCTTCATGTATCTGCCTTCCTGATAATTCGAAGCCACTAGCTTGTGTGGAATGTTTGTATAAGACATATCAAGCTATAAAAGGTCTTACATGATTGTGGAAAGGATACCTCTTCAAATTTAGTCTTGTTACTATATAAATTATCTTGCACAACCCTTAATGCTGATTGGATTCATTCAGTCCCCACTACTGATTTTTGTTAAAATTATTGTACCAGTGTGTGGCCCCTCCTTTTTCAGTGACTTCTAATTAGTCTTGAAACAGCTTTCTGGGGTTAGACTGAGAGACAGAACTATGCACTGCCTTGACAAATGTGCTCACAAAACCACCTTTGCTAAGGAATAATGAAGATGGGTATAAACTAAAGTCACTTATTTAGAATGTGTTGATAGGAAAGGTATTCAGGTACCTACAGATTCTAACATCTTGCTCCCGATTTATTTTCTTTGCCAGGTGTTTGTCTGGATGTGAAGATGTACCCTCTATGCTTCTTGAAGCCTTTCAAGTAGGGTGTTGGTAAAATGATTGAAAACAGCCTAAAGACTCCAGAACTGAATACGAGTCCAGGAAAAGGACTTAGAAAGTTTTTGATGAAAGGCACAATTCCACATGCTCTTCAAAAATGCATCTATGTTTAGGAACATGCAAATAGGGCTTCTGATCCCCCCCTTGATTTCTCACACTTTGCTGAAGAGGCTGTGGCTTTTGCATCCATGCATACAATTTTTGACTTGTTTGGCCTGTGTCCTGTGAGTTTGCATTTGAGAATCTCTTTCCTTCCCCCTGAAAGCCCTAGCATTACAGCTGGACCCGTTATCTTGTCCTGATTGTAGTTAGACAACAAAAATGCATGTAGTGAAATATCTGTTGATGTCTAGTGTTGTTTTGTATAATTTACCATTGCTTGTCTCTATTCAAATAACCATTCTAGGTAGTGATGACAATGAAAATATTATTGTTCACTTTCCCCCCTCCCCCTGTTTTTTTTTAATTCAAATAATGGGCCATTAGTTGCCAAGTTGTATGATTTGTATAGATCATCTGAATCTAGTAATTTTGGGGGGTGGGGGTGGGGGACTGACTTCATTTTAGTGCAGAATGCACACAAAAAGATCTAGGTTGTTTACACATGTGAACTAGTGGGGAACTTTTCAAGAACATCACATGTTAATTTCTCTGGATTTCTGTTTGCTCAAATTTTGATCCCTTAACATTCAGAGCAGTCCATTCTCTAAAGAATTGTCGTCTGGTACATTCCACTATGAACACATACTGGTAAAGAAAATAGTAGAGATCACGCTCAGCATTTTGGATAGCCTGCCTGTCAAGTATAAAGTGTCAAAGCAAAGCTTGCTTGGAGTTATTTGAAAAGGTGATAGAAAAAGAATGGAGCAAATTATAGGAAATCTGGCGGTTGTGTGAATAAATTCAGTGCTGTGTAATTTAAACTTTAAAATAAGCAGTGTTTTGAGTTGTCATCCAGTTTCGAAAGTCTCAAGCGCCAAGGGTAATCTTGTGAAAACACTACACATGATTGAAAACACAAGTTTAAAATTGAGGTCACTTAACTATAATAGAATGGTGTTCTGCAATAACAAAATCCTAAAGTTTGTTGGTGCATACATCTGTGCCCATATTGTGTTTTAAACCAAGCTTGTTTGAAACTCAGTCTACAAAAGAAGTGTTATGCTTGCAATTAAATTTATATTGGAATATGGAATATTATTCCAAAGATTCATGCAGCCTTTTTGAAATCAGCAATGCTTTTATCAAACCTGTGTGCTCTTCCAGGAAGTTGTTATAGTTGCCTTTAGTATTACTTTTTTAAATTGAGAATTGGAGAGCTGGTATAATTAGTGGTTAAGAGACAATGGTAAATGTCAGAAAATTCCTCATTGGGATCTCCTCTTTGTCTTGAATTCACTAAGTAGCCTAAGTTAAATATTATTATTAATAAAACTGAATTCATTGAACCCTTTTAAACTTTCCCATTCCCTCTTTTCCCTGTTTTGATACTCTTCAGTCTGTGTGTGCGTGTTTAAATATGACAGCAGGAAATATTTCAGTGTCATATTTTAACCGTCAGGGGATAGCCACTCCCTGTCCAATTACAGAATATAATCATTTGGCCAAAGAAAACATATTTACAGTGTTGTGACTTTATTCTCTAATTAAATTTTGTTCAGTTAGAAGGACAAAGGTCTTTACGTGTCTTCTAAGACAGACTAGAAGACTTGTTAAACATTGTGACTGCAGCAGAAACCCTAAGAGTCAGTACCTTAAATGTAAATTACCTTGTGAATAATAATTTCCTGGTGGCAAGTATTGGGTAAAGTTTGGCTTTAGGGAAGCTCTTGTAACCAGGAGAAATGTGGCTTGTATTTGGAGGATTAGTTTGTAGTTAAGAGAATTAATCTAGGAGAGCCTTGGGTTCATGTACTTCTCTCTCGATTCCTCCTCTAGCATGGCCAGGAATAGGAGTTTGGAAGATTTTGTCTTACTTTTTGCTAATTATAATTTATCGTTAACTGGAGAAAGTGGCCATAATCTGTTTGATGATGTTGTGTTCCACTTATGGCAACCTTAAGGTGAATGTATCAAGGTTTTCTTGGCAAGTTTCTTCAAATGGTTCTGCTGTTGCCATCCTCTGAGGCTGAGAGAGTGTGACTTGCTCAAGATTACCCAATGGGTTTCATGGCTGGGATTCAAATACTGGTCTCCAGGATTGAGTCTAGTGCTCAAACCACTACACCACACTGTCTCATCAGTGTGACAAAACAAGAAAACATCAAATCTTAGTTCAAATTAACTACATTTTACTGAAAGTGAGGTGATACTGGTTAATTTAGATAAGAAGGGTGAATGAAAGAGGAGGAGGAGGAGGAGGAGGAGCAGGAATAACTAATACCCCAGAGGACAGGATCAAAATTCAAAATGACCTTAATAGATTAGAAAGCTGGGCCAAGATAACAAAATGAATTTCAACACAGAGAAATGTAAAGTACTGCACTTGGGGCAAAAAAATAAAAATGAAATTGTTTTGTCCCAAGAGCAATACTATGGACTTTGGGTGTAGTAAGGCCTCTGGCTCTTGGGATCACAGCCAGAACAAAAGACTTGTCCACAAATTTCTTAAGTTTTCAAAAGCTTTACTAGTTATAAACACAAAAACATGAAACTGATCTCCCTTTTTTTATAGTCCTTCTTAAATACCTTGCTCTCTCTTCTTGGTGGGTTTTACCTTTCTTTTTCTGTGGACTTTTTTCTTCTTCTTCTGTGGACTTATCTTTGTCAAAGGAAAATACTCTCTCCAGGTCTGACTTGGCTGAAATCTTACTACACAACTAGCTGGAGAGAGACAGTTAAGAGACCCTGGGATTTCCCTTTCTTAAAGCTGTAGATCTCTATTTCCCCTTCTAAACTAATACATAGAAAAGCTAATATAATCTCAACTAAATATATGTCTCAAGAGCATCAAAGATGCTCTGGAGGCATGACAGATGGGGGACAGCTGGCTGAATGAGACTCTCTGAAAGGGATCTAGGAGTTCTAGTAGACCACAAGTTTAACATGAGTCAAAAGTGTGATGCAACAACTAAAACGGCCAATGCAATTCTAGGCTGCATCAATAGAATTATAGTGTCTAGATAAAGGGACTTAATAATGCCACTCTATTCTGCTTTGGTCAGGCCCCACCTAGAATACTGTATCCAGTTCTGGGCACCACAATTCAAAAAGGATGTTGAGAAATTGGAGCATGTCCAAAAGACGGTGACTAAAATGGTGAAGTGTCTGGAAACCATGCCTTATGACAGGGGTTCCCAAACTGGGGGTCGCGACCCCTTCTCGGGGGTCATCAGGTTGGGAATCCCCCTGCCTCCCTCCTTAACCTTCTCCCTGTGAGTGTCCGCGCTGGCGCAGGCACGCGCAAAGGAGGAAGGGGTGGGTGAGGGCCACCTCCTCCTCCCTTCCTTCCCTCGGGTGCAGCACCTGCGGGGAGGAAGGGACGGGTGGGGGCCGCCTCCTCCTCTTCTCCCCGTCGCTGCTAGGCAACCGCAGGGAGAAGGGGACGGGACTGCAAGCCCTAGCGGGCTTTGCGGCTGGAAGTCCCACCCCTTTTCCCTTGGCGGCCTCCCTAATTGGTTGGGAGGCCAGGAAGGGGCGGGACTTTCGGCTGCAAAGCCCGCTGAGGATTGTAGGTGGCCGAAAGTCCCGCCCCTTCCCGGCCTCCCAACCGATCAGGGAGACTGTGGGCGGGATTTTCGTCCCCAATGGGGGTCGCAGCCCAACAAAGGTTGGGAACCTCTGCCTTATGAGGAGAGACTTAGGGAGCTGGGTATGTTTAGCCTTGAGAAGAGACGGTTAAGAGGTGATATGATAGCCCTGTTTAAATATTTGAGGGGATGTCATATTGAGGATGGAGCAAGCTTGTTTTCTGCTGCTCTAGAGAATAGGACCTGGAACAACGGATGCAAGCTACAGGAAAAGAGCTTCCATTTCAACATTAGGAGGAACTTCCTGACGGTAAGACCTGTTCGACAGTGGAAGACTCCCTCAGAGTGTAGTGGAGTCTCCTTCCTTGGAGGTCCTTAAACAGAGGCTGGATGGCCATCTGTCAGGGATGCTTTGATTGAGAATTTCTGCATGGCAGGGGATTGGACTGGATGGTTTTTGAGATATCTTCCAACTCTATGATTCTAGTATGTAGAAAGGAAGGAGACAGAACCTGTATATACTCATGTATAAGTCTAAAAATTTTAGTCAAAGAATTGACAAAAAAAACAAAACCCTGGGTCAACTTATATACATGGGTCAATGTAAGTACTGTACTTTAACTCTTATCAAAAAAGGAACCATGCCCTTTTAAAAGGTGAGAGCTTAATCTCTTCTAGGAAGACCTAAAAGAAGCATCAACCCCCTCTACTATCTCATCCATCCAGCCTTTAGGGTACCTGTCAAAATTTTAAAAGATCTTTAGCATTGTTTTCCTTTGCTTTATTCTTTACATCCTTTGTTACATGCTGCTAAGTTTTACCCTCGACATATCCACAAGTCATCTAAAAATCCATAATTTTGGCACCCAACCCTGCCCTCGACTTATACATGAGTTCGACTTATAGTCGAGTATATATAGTATTTCTTGCTTGTCTGGTAGCCCTGGTCTGGTTGCAAAGTTCTTTTTACAGTGTCTTCTGGCCATTTGGAATTTTAGAATGTCATGTATGACCAGTTAGGTTCTAAATACCTTGAAGGCACCAGATCTTGGCTGATCATGGAAGCTAAGCTAGGTCAGCCTTGGTTAGTACTTGGACAAGAAATCCTGAGTGCTGTAGGCTATGTTTCAGGCAGTGACTAACCATCTCTTGCCTAAAAAAAATCCTATGAAATTCATGGTCACCATAAATCAGTAGGCTACTTCAAGGCACATATATACATAAGATTAATGACATTAAGGCCTTGTTTGTATGTTACTTTAATTTAATTAAAATACAGCACATATTGTTAGGCCAGGATAATTTGAAAAACAAATGAATGACTTGGATTGGTGAAAGTCATTACTTTAGTATAGATTTCTTAGTAAAGATAACAGCACAAAATAGAACAGAATACATGAGCTATCATATTTCCACAAGCAGTATTGTCACTTGTATGCAATGTAATTATATTTTGTATACTTGCCAATTAAGCAGTTATGTTTTTGATAGGAGGAAAATTACCTCTTCAAGAGATTGAAGAGGAGCCTTGCACAACACCAAATCAAATAAACTGTACATATGCCAAAGTGTGTTGTGCATGTAGTTACAATTTCAAAAATTAGTACTGTACTGACATACATTTGGCAATATTCCTATTGAAAGAGTATCCTCTATGCTTCTTGAAGCCTTTCAAGCAGGTTGTTGGTAACGATTACTCAACGAGCGAGTGATCATCTGCACCATTCCCACCTCTCTGTTGCTTCTGAATAAGTTGTTAATGTTTCAGATGATGACACAGTTTGGTCTGTTTATTTGAATATTGAAAATCAAGGGTTGGGAATAAGGTTTTTACTCTACAGAATTTTTGTTTTGATTTGTTTGCTTTTTAAAGGCAAACTAACTCAGTTGGTTCTTTTTGTACACCATAATGGAAATGGTTGAATTGATCATTGCATCTTACAATGGTTGAACTTGAAACCTAGTTTTACAATTCTGAATTGTGAAAACTTGGGGAAGATGAGGATGAATAGTATTTGCCTTTTGAGAAAGAGGGGTGCAGGCTTTAGTCATTGTGCCCAGTGACTTAATCCATAATAGGTGATTAAGTGGTAGTGTTGATAACAAGTACAACTCAGGAGTTCTCTCTGTGTAAGCAGTGTTGGTTTCCTGGCTCTGCTCACTTTGTGCTAAACCCAAGAAAAAAGAACTTTAAAGGTTTGGTTTCTGGTCTGTTTCCAGAGAAAGCAGCTTAAAATGGTAAATGATGTGATGTTTAAGAGAAACTGTTATCTTCCTTTAAAAAAGTGTGAAGGAACTATGTAAAGGTTTTGTATTCTGTACACTTTCTTTACTTTAATAATACCAGACAAACAATGACTTAATAATTCTGTCATTCTGGAAAGATCCACTAGTACAGAAAAAAACAAGATGTTTATACATTAAAGAAATGTCATAATTAGGACCATGGTAGCCAGGTCAGCAGTGATATCCAAAAATCAAATTGTGGCAATGAACAGGGAGAGACTCTGGTGAAGAATCTCATGCCCTGGTTAAATCTGTTATTCCAGTCTGATCCTGCAGACTTCCCCAGATGAGCGCATCCCTTTCTGTATGACACTTGGGATTCTCCCAACTTTTGGATTGGTTTTCCCCATTCTGAAAGGTTTAAATACCTATTCTAAAGCTTTGGTGACTTTTGCCATAATGAGTGGTGTAGGTGAATGAGGGTTATACTGCCATGTAAAGTATCTGCTAATAAATAGCTGCAAGTATTTGGCCATTTGAAATCAAATATATTGTTAACCAGCTGGGGGCAGGCAGCCTTTCTGTTGCATTGTGGATCTTATCAGTACGACCCCTGTAATCCTTGTGCCATTACTATTGGTGTAGCCTTTTCTTCCCAATTGGCAAATCTTAATGTTGCTGTGTTTACTAGCATACCTGGGAAATGAGATGCTCAGCTTGCCTTAATTTCAGAGCAAAGAATAAGAGATCATCTAATTTATTATTGTCACCATCATCCGTAGAGGCCGATGCCTAAATATTAAGTGTGAGAGTGTATGAGTTGGATCCCCCCCCCAGCTCTTGCATTAAATGCTTTGATAGCATGTTCATTCTTGCCCTTCCTGTCAGATGTATTAGCTGCAACAGCAACTTAAGACTGCCATCTTTTATCCATTGTTTGTCTTCATGTTTCAGAGATTCTGCAGTCCTCTAGAGCTTTTAATATCATAATTGCTGCATTTTGGTACATTGTGAAAGCATGGGGCATCTTGCTCCTTTTGATTTTGGGGTCTGTTTATTTGGTAGTTTTCTGGTGTGATTCTTTTCCTCTGCCATGCAGTAGCATAGTCAATATGTTCTATGTAAATTGATTACTGCAGGTTTTTCCTTAGGTCCAAATGTTTGATCATTCTGGAAGCTGGTGGTTAAGCCACTTTGCCTGTACTGTAGTTTTTGTTGTAGTCTTATGTTTTATGCTTTTTTGCATTGTCAGTGCCCGTCTTACTGTATTTTGCTCTTGCCATTTTACAAGCTATGAGGTAATATAGCCAGGAACATCAATATCTTTGTTTGGTTTCATTTATCTGTGGCATTTACCTTTTTCAGCCCAGACCTCAGTAAAAGGCAATTACTCGTGTTCTCCAGAATGACACTAAGCTTTTCACCTTTATTTTGCTTCAGTGTGATATACTGAGCAAGACTACCAGTTTATATGTATTGCAGTGCCTCTGCAACACTTTAGAATTGAGGGGGGAAGACAAGCAGATGAAATGAATGTGAGGATGATGAGTGCCAGAGAAAAGAAATAAGCTGTGTATTTCATGAAAAGGGTAAAACTTGCACTGGCATCAGCCACCCTGCATCAGTGTATTTTGCAGAACATTTCCTGGCCATCAAATCCAATTAATAACAGATTCAGTTCTGGCTCCATTTTGCAGCTGGTTGCTAGCAGCAAGTTTGTGGGAGTCAGTGTGGTACAGCCGTTTAGTATCATGGATTCAATGGGCCTGATTCTTTGTTGCCCTAAGCTGTGTGCAGTCGCAGTACTGTGCAAACTAGCCATACAATGATTGCAATGATATTGCCGGGTGGTATGCTTTAAATTGCTAGGAGATTTTAGGCCCCTTGTGCTTTGAGCTTTAAACTCTCTCTGATGGAATTTAGGATTTAAAAATGATTTCTAATCATTCCAGTAAGATTCAGCAAAGAATTCTGGGTTTGCTGCACAAATTTGTAGAGTGCCTATATCCCAATGCTGCATTTCAATGTGTGTGGTATTCTTGGGCTGGACTGGAAGACCTACAACCTGTGGTGAAAGCCACAGAACATTGTCTGTTGCATGTTTGATTCGTGATAGATTGGATGGATGCAGTATAGGGCAGGGTGATCCGACTAGAGCAAATGTGGGTCACATGTGGTCCCTTGCACCCCTTTGTAAGCTTCCCTGGCACTTTGGGAAAGGAAATGGATCATCTTCTCCCTATGCTTATAGGGCTCCGCATGCAAGATGATGCTTGGTACCTTTCAGAACTCTACAGATTGCTACCGCAGCAACTGTGGTGTTGTCAGATGTTGGAATGGCTATAGTAGCATGGAATTCAATAGTAATGAAGGCTCTCAGTGAGTTTCAGGATGTTGTTGTCCACTCATGAACTAAGCTCAAATGTTTAAGACAGATAGAACAATCTGCTTGATGGTTCTCTCCATCAAATTGCTCATGAAATGCAGAGAAACAATATTTATGTTCATTTGAAATGTAGTGCTTTAGTCACGTTAATAATTTCTGAGTTTTGTCTGTTCTTACTGGTAATTTAAAATAGACTAAGGGGCAAAACAGACCACCCTAAAAGGGTGGATTGAGGATGCCCTGGCACCGATCACCCCGGCACTGTGGCAGCCACATGCCGCAACTCCAATCCACCCGGAGCTGGCCCAGTAGGAGGGGAAAAGATCTACTCTTATTTGGGTTAGTAAAAAGCCGCCTTAGGCAGCCCCACTGCAACCCCTGGGTGGCTTCAAGTCACTCCTGGGACATGCGGCGTCAAAACACCAAGACCCCAGCGGCTTGAAGCCATCCCTGCCTAAATGGCTGGGTGGTTTCCAGGTGGCTTTCCGGTGTCAAAACACCACATACCCAGCCACCTGGAAGCTGGCTTTTATGGCTGGTCTGTCTGGCCCCTAAGTTAAGATCCTCCAAGCCAATGTATTTCCCATCACCATGTATGATAGTGAAGAAAGATGATAGAAAGAAAATCAACTCATTTGCGATGTGGTGTTGGAGAAGAGTGTTGAGGGTACAAAAAAATGGGTCCTACAGCAGATCAAGGCTGAACTCTCCCTGGAAGCCAAGGTGACTGAATTGAGGCTTTGGTTACACCATAAGAAGGCATGACTCACTAGAAGAGGCCATAATGTTAGGAAAGGTGGAGGACAGTAGAAAGGAAGGAAGACTGCATAGTAAATAGATAGACCCAATCAAGAAGGCCACAGCCCTGAGCCTGCAGAAATAGGGCAGAGCAGCTGAAACTGGGAATCTTGGAGGTGTCATTTACAGTGCTACCTCGGGTTACGAATTTAATTCGTTCCGCCGCTCCGTTCGTAACCCGATACATTTCGCAACCCGAAAAGGCTTTCCGTTAGCGCTGGAAAGCCGCTAGCCGCGCTTTGCGTTTGAATTTCGCGCCGAAAAAAATTTCGTAACCCGAAAAAAAACATCGTATCCCGGAACAGTTTTTTCCAATCTAACTTTTTCGTATCCCGGAAATTTCGTAACGCGATCAATTCGTATCCCGGGGTACCACTGTATAGGGTTACTAATGAGTTGAAGTTGACTTGAAAGAAACTAACAACAAGAATTGGCCTCCTAAAGCATGAACTGTGAATATGGAAGCTATAGGCCTAGTTTGGAGTAGATGTTAAGTGGAATACAGTATGTGTAGTGACTGTCTCATTGTGAGGTAAGTCTGGAAAAATCCCTGTGTGGGAGCAAATGAATACCTAGTTGTTTGATGTTGTACCACAGGATTGATACAGCTGTTTTCCACTCTGCATCAATGCTGTCAGCTCATTTTTCATCCAAGTGACTAAAGTTAGAATTTTAAATGAAGGGGCTGCAAAGACAGCCCCAAGGAGTGGTGGGACACCGCCCCTTTCTTAGCTGAATTGGAGGTGCGGCAACTGCAAGTGTGACCCTGTTCTGTCCTTTCCATAGCGCCATAGCCACTGGTGCTACAGCTTTTCAGCGCTTCTTTGGCACAGCGCGTGTACACCCTGCACCAAGGGAGCCCCATGATGCCTCCTACCATGCAGTGGGGTGCACGGCATCACATCGACATGGGGGTAGAGCCAGAGGTGTGGCATGCGGTTGCCATGCCTCCACTCCATCCTGATGCCAGTGTTTATCGTCAGTCTGTACAACCTCCAAGTCTGGTAATTAGCCAGCTCAGATAACATGCAAGCCCTTCAGAACAGATAATTTAATGTTGTACTTTTGATTTGTATTGTTACTGTGTTTCATTTTTGTTCTCTTATATTAACTCTTTAGTTTGTTATTGTTCTTTCAGATCAGCAGTTTTTACTATGGAAGCAAGTTGCTTATTTTATCAGTTCAAAAAAGACTGTTATCACAATAGAGTAATTACTTCTAGGGACTTCATTTGATTTGTTGTCTGGACTCTTACTCCAAAAGCAGGGCTGAAAATTAATGTGTTAGATGATTACTGTAGGTTGCACAAAGTTTTATTTATGGATTTTTACTTATAGTACATGTTTTAGGCAGTTCCCTTATAGCATTGCAATTTATGTCTTTCCAAATAAAATAAGTTAATAAATAAACAATTCCAGTGTTTTATGCTGAACAAAGAGAAAATATAAGAGACAAAACCATAAACAAATAAGATAACACATCAGTTCATTCTTTGGACTAGGAAAAAAGCATGGTCCAGTGTGTTTCATGTTGATCCCATGTCTTACTAAGTAATTTGAAGACTGAGTGTAAGGATTCAATGGGCCTAAAAACAAATCCAGAAGAAGATGCAAGCAGTCTGTCTAAACAGATGGAAGTATAAATTCTCAGGAAAATCATTGGTGTGTATGTATGTGGTTTTTTAAAAATTTCTCAGGGTGTCCTCTCCCCTCCCCCTCCCCCTCTAGTCGACCTAGCTTAAGATCTCATGCTACCATAGAAACCTGGCAACCAACAAGAGTGTATAACTGATTGGGGCTAAGAGTTGGGCAGCTTTTCCTTCAGTAGGGCTGAGAGTGGGGGACTTGAACTTGACTCTGCATCTTCTTAGTCTGGTTTCTCCAGGTTTGTTTAAACTACAAGAGAGAAAGCACCTTCTGTTTTAAAGGATGGATGATGCAGAGGACTTTGGAGTCAGAGCATGTACACTCTCCAGAGCACCTCATGCTTCACCATTGAAAGGGCCATGGGTTAAGTCAGCTACTACTAATCAAATACAGATGCATCATAGGACCTGTTGTTACATTAATTGCTAAAAGGAAGCTCAGGCATGCATTTTTTTTAGAGCAGTGTACAACAGCCAGCCAACATCTGCACTGTGATCTAACTGTATGTGTGCCCTTGAATGGAAAAATAAAATGTGTAATCGTTTCTTCAGTTTGTTACCATTTCGTTTGTAACCCCTTTTCTGAATGCACAGACACTGAAGGTGGGGAAATGGGCAGTTTAGACAAGGCTTAACCAGGACTGGTTCCTAGATGTTGAGATAAAGATGTGACCAGAACAGAGTTGGAGCAGTCGGATTCAGTTCTGATTCACTGGAGGCCAGATCTGTAGTTTTAAGCCACTCACTTGCACTGAGGTATACTTCCTAGTACTACAAATAAGACTTTACTTTAAAAATGTAAGTAGCAGTCATGCTTTTTTGATCTTATTCAAAAAAGCAACTGCAGGATACCAAATACAGATTGACACTATAAAATGGCTACTGGGGTGCTTTAACATTTAATAATGTTAGAGTTGAATCCCCCCCCCCCGCCATAAGTTTTGGAATTTTCATTGCCTGGAGAAGCGTTACTGCACAGGCCTTTGGTCCTCCTCTTGAAATGGTTGGAGGGGCTAGAGCACAGCTTAGAGAAGCTGTTTTTGGATTATAAATCCCAGGGTCCTTCTGCTATCTTGGCAGCATAGTTTATAATGCAAGCTCCAAACCAGCCACTGCCTTTGGAGTGGTAGGAAGAAGAGCAAGTTAACTCCCCAGGTACCTCACAGGGGCTTGACAAGAGAACTGTAAGAAAGATTGAATGCTATATCTTGGCTTCATAGGTTTTCTTTCACCCAGTGGACCAGGAATAATGAGTGAGGAGGGGAGAAGTTCTACCTAGCTGGTTTTGCCTTTAATTCTTTGTGGAAGACAGCATGTGTGATTGGTAGTTTAGATAAACATGCTCCTCATGTAAGTTTGCATATACAGGAAGTTCAACACAGTACCATTCCGGTAACTGGGCTCATTAAGATGTTGTGTTGTGAGTGAAGCAGTTGAACTTGGATTATTGAGAGGAGCACTTTTTGAATCCCCGCTCAGCAATGGAAACCCACTGGGTGACCTTGGGCAAGTCACACTCAGCCATTGAATAAGGCAATGGCAAACCTCTATAAAAATCTTGCCAAGAAAGCCCCTTATGGTTGCCATAACTCCAAAATTATTTCAAGGCACACAACAACAGCAATCTTAGACTTCTCAGCCCAAGAGTTCCAGAGCCTCATTAGAGTACAAACTCAAGGATTCCATAGGACACAGCCAAGGTAGTCAAAGTGAATCAGTGCTATAACTGCGATGTGAAATCTCCCCACCCCAAGTTTCACTTAGATTCACAGTAACAAATAAAGCTGAAAACAGTATGACTTGACAGAAGCTCGTATGGCACTAGGGATAAATAAGCTAAGATAATAATAATCCCTGAGTTCCAAAAAGGCTAAATAAATAAATGCACAAAAGAATCAGGTTTCTTTCATGCAAACAACTTGTCAACTTTATGTTTTATCCTAATTTGACAGAATTATAGAATCATTGATTTTGAAGGGGCCTTACAGACCATTATTTGAATATACTGGGATGAACTTCTTGGATGCTTTGTTTGGCCTGGTGACAATACCAATTCATGATTGTTTTAAGGAGGTGGAGATCCTGTACTGCCCAGTCAGCAGGCCAAATTTTATTTGTCAGCAAGCCAAATAAAGCATCCAGGGAAAAAAAAGAAAACACCTATTAGTAAACTCTTCAAAAGAAGATTAAAGCAACACAAGAAAGAATTCTTAGTATAGTGGGCTCAGGTTTCATTAAGGTAAATGTGTCTTGGCCTTCCTTGTTTTATGAAGGCAAGCAGAATCACTGGAATAGCTGAAAAAGAACACTGGAAAATAAAGTTTGTTAGTTTTTAAAGAAAAATATTTAAAAGTTCAGGAAAATTACAGCTAAAATATATCTAGATAAAGGTAAAGGTTTTCCCTTGACAAGATTGTCTAGTTCGGTTCTACTGTAGGGGGACGGTGCTCATTTCTGTTACTAAACCAAGGGGGCCAGCGTTGTCCGAAGATTACTCCGGTCGTCATGTGGCCAGCATGGCTGCACGGAAGGCTGTTACCTTTCCACCAAAGTGGTACCTATTTATCTACTTGCACTTGTACATGCTTTCAAACTGCTAACTCCATCTCGCAGCACTTGGGCCTTGCACTGCTGAATTGCTGATCGTGCAGTCATCAGAGTCAGTGTCTTAACCACTGAGCCACCGTGTCCCTATTAAATATATATCTAAAATATATCTTATTCATTATAATTTTAAAAAGCTTGTATTCTTCAAAGGTCTAAAATATAAATATTTGTCTTCAGAGTTCTAAAAAGAGAGGAATTGAATTGACACTAAGGGCAAAACAGCTTCAAGACGTCCCTTCCAAAGGTGGGTTGGGGCCATGGCAAGCACACATTGTGGCCCCAATCTGCCTTCAACCTTGCCGAAAAAGGAACAACAAATAGTTGCTCCTTTTTCGCCGGTAAAAAGCCAGTGCTGCTGCCTGCACTGCAGCCAAAAACTGGCTTCATGGTGCTCCTGCAGCATGTGGCATCTAAACGCCATGTCCCCAGAGTGCCCTCAAGTTGGCCCATGACTGGACAGCCGGGAGGCTTGAAGCATGTGTCATCAAAATGCCGTGCTCCAAAGCCGCCCAGACAGTGGCGCAAAAGGGCCATCTGTTTCAGCCCTAATATAAACATGACAGTTATAAAAGTATAATTGATATCTTTTAAATGTTAAAATTGGAACGAAAAGGTGAAATGCATGAAAAATTATTTTTTTAAAAATGGATACAAGACAACTCAGAACAATGGCCCATTGAACATTCAGTAAGATTGAAATCCGATATCCACTTAGCTAGAAATACGTTTCAATGTATTCATACAGAGTGACTCCCAAGTATAAGACTTTCCTTTAGCAACGTAAAGGTTGAAAAGCAATGTTTTAAACCAAATAACCATTTTATTTTTTTCTTGTAAAAGTATTGTGAAATGTAACAAAACTGCTGCTATATCAATGACATTTTCTCCCTGCAAATCTAGACTTGTATTTCGTATTGATAGTAGTAGTTTTTTTCAGATTGAGAGATTGTTCTGTTTACACTTCACTGCACTTTGAGTTGTTCTGCAAAGTAACACAGTTTTCAAATTCTTTGTAGTGTAAGATCCTTATAATGTAGCTGGCTTTAAGGCAGATGGTTTGATATTGAGCTGTTGAAGTCAATTTGTTCTAGAATGATTATTGTTGGATACAAATGGTCCTTTTCAAAGAGTGACCACTGATGGATGTTTTAAGTTAAAAACAACAGTATATTGCCTAATGGAATTGTAGAGTTCAAAGATGTTTTTTGGAAGCAATTCTTGTGAAGAATTCACCATGCTGACTTTTCTTTTAAAGATATAAAATGGATTGCTATACTAGTGATTGAAACTGTTGTTACTGTTACTTTAAACCATTTTAGCAACAACTATTATTTTTATTTATATATATTATTAGTATCTAAAACTTTGTTTATACTCACCTTTCCCTCAGACCAGCTCAAGGAAGGCTAGGAATTAAAATAAATACCTTACTGTTAAAAAAAATTAAAATGACATTAAAATAGAATCAAATTATTAATGATATTAAAAACTACTTAAAACATAGATAAAAAGCAGTTTGAAAACAGTATAATAAATTCCACACAATTAGGGAGCCAGTGTGGCATAGTGGTTTGAGCAATGGACTAGGAATTGGGAGAGAAAGGTTTGAATTTCAGCTCAGTTTTGGAAACCCATTGGGTGACCTTGGGTAAGTCACAGACTCTTAGGCTTGTTACAGACTGCCAAAATAAAGCTGCTTTGGGTCTCTTTGGAGGTATGCTATTTAAATGATGCATGGGTCCTAAGAGTCCGGAGGTCTCACCAAAGCCACACTCCATTCCTAAGCACCGGAGTGCAGCTTTTGGTGCAGCTTCTGGATTCTTAGGATGCATGCATCATTTAAATAGCATACCTCCAAAGAGAGACCCAAAGCAGCTTTATTTTGGCAGTCTGTAACAGGCCATAGTCTCAGAAAACCCAATGATGTCTTAGGGTTTCCATAAGTCAGAAATGACTTTAAGACACAGAACAACAACAACAATAAGGATCAGAAATGTAACTGGTGAGGGTTGTTATTCTTTGCTCATGACTATTTTGTTACTGTCCAAAAACTATGACCTGTGAGTTCCACATGGCTGTCAGCTTTTTAAAATAAATATTCTGAGCTCTGAGTCCTGCATTGTTATATGAATGTAAAGTTTGTTTCAGGTTGACAAGGGCAGATATGTTCAGTTTGGTATAGTAATCATACTTCTTAATATTTCTTTTGCATTCACTTTAAAAGTTTTTCCTTGACGGGTGATCAGTGATATGTCTCATTGTTGCTTCTTCCTTTGGATATCAGAACTCTGAGTTTTCATTTCTTTCTGCAACATATTATTAGAATGGGGGGGGAGTTGATTATAAGTGGGATTCCCTTATCTTTAGCCCATATTCTTGGATTTTAATACAAAGTAGGTGAAACTTTGTTCCCACCATTGTTTTGAGCAAAGCTTTCTCTCTAATTGTGTCCTTTATTGCTGTTTTCCTGTTTTTTACCATGACTCCTTGTTTCTGCTTAATGTGTTTTCATATTTTCCAGTGTTTCACAGGTGAAAATAAAGTCATAGTCACAGTGCCCCCAGTTCCAGTACTGGGGCTCACTGTCAGAGATCCTCATGTTGCTTCCATGACATCTTGCTATGTCTTCTGTATCCTGTATTCATTTATTTTTCTCCAATTGGAAAGTCAAATGTGGTTTTTTAAATGGATGGAGGCAATAATGTTTTTTGTCTTATTAGTGTAAATATGGCTTGTTGTTGTTGTTGTTGTTGTGTGCCTTCAAGCCATTTCCGTCTTATGGTGACCCCAAGGTGACCCTATTATTGGGGTTTCTTGGCAAGTTTCTTCCAAGGGGGTTTGCCATTGCCATCCTCTGAGATTGTGAAAGTGTGACTTGCCCAGGGTTACCCAGTGGGTTTCCATCTGTATATGGTCATATATGGTCAACCATTTTGTTGGTCAGTGTTTGAAAATGTGTTGTTACTATTATTTTAGACAATTTTAACAATTATTATTATTAAAATATTATTTATACCCACATTTTCCCCAAATCAATTCAAGGAAGATGTGTATGATGTGAAATGTCAGAAAGAGCATTGCATGATGCCCTATGGTTCATGTATTTGTATTCTTTCTGCATGTGCACTCTAGAGGAGAGGAACCATTCAGAGCTTTTAAGCTGTAGAGAATATGGAGGACGGAAATAAATCCCAAAATGCAGATTTCAAAATTGGGACAGTATAGTGGTTTCAGTGTTGGACTAGGACTCTGGAGACCAGGGTTCAATTCCCAGCTTTCCCATGGAATCCACTGAGTAACCTTGGGCAAGTCACACATTCTCAGCCATAGGGGAAGGCAATGGCAAACCTCTGAACAAATCTTGCCAACTCCATGATAGGACTGCCTTAGGGACACCATAAGTCAGAAACAACTTGAATGCTCACAACAGCAAACCAAAAAACAGCGATTATTCCTGGTAGATAGGGAGGTGTATTTGGAGTGTATATTTACTTTAAGCTCCCAGATGTTATATAGACATGGTACATACTGCCAACAAGTGGCATACTGGCACCAATTCTAGGGTTAGGGACCACGCGGCAACCCCCGTGGTCCCTAACCCTAGTACGTGCGGGCGGCTTAACAATGGCAGAGCCCTATGTACACGGGTGCCACCATTGTTATATAAGTGCAGCGCGACATCCACACGTTGCTGCGCAGCACTTACTTAACAAGTGTGCCAGTGGCACACTTATTATGCCACCCTTGCAGCTCAAAAAGAATCCAGTTTCTCTGGGTTCTTTTTCCTTAGTAGGGAAGCCGCACAGTTTGGCGGCTGCGGCTTCCCTCCAGAGGAAATTAGGCTGCCAGCAGGCTGCCCTTTTCGGGCAGTCTGTCCCTTGCCATAGATAAAGTTTTTAAAATATGCTCTATAGATAAAGCAGAATCTAATATCACCATGGTCAAGTTAATGTGCAAAGAACTTCTCTTCAGACTTTGCTACTCTGTGTGTGGAGGCTGGACGATCAGACAGTCCAGCAGATATTAGACATGGCCAATGTTAACTGCCTCTCCTTTCCCCTGGTTTTGGCCCTCATGAATTTAGGCAAATTGCATGAACAGGGCTATGGAGTAGGGCATTGTTTGTGAATTGACGGTACCACGTTGCAGATTTCCAGACAGGCCTTTAGAAGTAGTTTCGGGTAGCTGCTAACATTTCAGAATAACTATTGTAGATAATATTGGTATTAGGTGATATCTTTTAGTGTGTGTTGTGACCTCTGTGGTGGCTCAGAGTCTGCTATTAATTCTCCTGTTAGTAATCTTTTGGAGATGATTAACATTTAACAGTGTGGAGAATAGAGGAGGGGAGGTTATGCCTTTCCATAGGGCACTATACAACACCTTTTAATTAGCTGGGAATTAACCCTTTTCACATATCCCAATGAGTAATTATAAAATACAAACAGATTTTACCCTGGAATAATAGTTAATCTCCTTCACTTTGTTATAGACTCAGTAGCAGGAGAATATATTTAGATTCAGTAGCAGACTTTTCTGGTTCAAATATATATATATCATATTTGAACATACCTTCCCCCTATAGCAACATTTTTATAGTAGATAACTTATGGGGAAAAATGTCTTTGTATTCAGTTGGCTATGAAGAGTCAACAAATCTTTACTTGTTGAGACAGGGAAATACTTCACATTATTTGTGTTCCTGAAAATCATAATTCATAGCTTGCTAAAAGAGTGAACCAGAGAGTGGGAATAGTTTTAAAACTATAGTTAATGGTTAACTGGGGTTAACGTTTTTCCCTCCAGCTTGTTTGTCACAATCACTTCTAAGTGCTGTCTGTATTTTTACAAGAAATGTAGTCCTTTTGAGACTAAATAATAGTAGTTAGATTGTAGATGCTGATAACAGAAACTAAATATTAGAGCTCACTAATAGATGTTGTGTCTGCATAGAACAGTGCTAGCTTTTTCTTTATGCTATTATTAATACAGTCTTCTGTTTAAAGCTATTAAATACAGTGCTGTAATTGATTTATACTAAGTGCAGTTAAAAATTTGGCTGTAAATTTCCATAGATGCTGGGGTGAAACCATAAATAATACCCCACCAAGTCCCCATGTAGAGTAACTATAATTTCACATTAATCTTTATAGAAAGTAAGTTCTTTTCAGACAGCCACATTATATGGGGGAACTGTATGCTTAACGTATAGTTACATGTTTCACAATTATTGCAACTACGTACAATGCTATTGTAAGACGTTGTGACACTTCTTTTGAAAGGGTTTCTATCAAAGGAGAGAAAGTAAAGGGGCTACACTTAATCAACATAAATGTCACTAGCATATTTTAATAAATTCTTGATTTAGCATGGACTGTTTGCAGTCACACATTTTGTAGGGAATCTGCCTTCTCTTTCGAAGGTATGTGACATTTAAAAGATCTGTAAAGGAGATTGGCTTGACAGATCCAAATTACATTTGAAAGACTTTTTCTTTTCAAAACAGAAAATGAATGCTCCCTATTCTAAATGTCACTGCGAAGACACAAACATATTTAATCAAATTTATATATTTAATTTATGTAAAATATGGTTTTTCTTTTCTTATTCATTAGCAAGACACACTTGCTGCATTTTTGCCATTTCAGAGGTTTAATGGAGGTAGCATATGAAACTCTGGAGCTTTCTGAATAAATGAAATCCATTGTTATCAGAGCATCTGAGATTTTTTTTAAAAATTAGTATTAGTTTTAGTATTTGAGTCCCTTGATCAAGCTATTTACCTAACCTCTGGATATTAACAGAATGAACAGCTTGGTTAAAAGATAAGTGTTTATGAAAGGTTGTTGGAAAACTGATAAAAATATCCATAAACGATTGGAAAACATTAGAAGCAAACACTATTGTGATAGTTCTATTATTAACATAGGATGCTATGTTTGAAGCGAATGGATTCCATGATGGTATGTCCTGGAGAATTGTGTAGCTTTGTATTAAGAGGTTGTGCTTTGTGCTTTAGAGGACTCAAGTGCACATCAGCCATGGGACTGAGCAGGAGTCCCCCAGTGTTACTCTCTGGAACTGACCTTGCAGATAGGAGTGGAAGCACTATAAAACAGTGCCTCCTACCAGATTTGCCAGTAACATACTGTACTATGATCAATGGCATCAAAAGCCCTTATGTGGTGGCTGGGTTCCCAGTCACCTCAGGACTTTTCATGAACTACAAAAAGGTTAACCTGGGGGGAGGAGATATGCTAATGAGCAGCTACATCATAGCTGATGTAAGGCTCTCTTGGCCAATCAACAGTGCCAGAGTGGCAGTTTCAAACTCTTGGCCAATCAACAGTGCCAGAGTGGCAGTTTCAAAAAGATTCCGAGAGAGGGCTATAAATACCCCTGTAAGACCAGTTGTCCGTTGTTCTCCATCTTGGCTGTGTTTGGAGAAACCAGAGGTTTGTCCTCTGAGCAGTTTGGGAGTAGCTCAGGAACAGTGGTAGTCAGTACGTCTAGGTTTTGTTATGTTTATTTAATAGCTTGCCGGAAATGAATATCGTTGTAACTGTATTTTCTGATCTGCCAGGCAAGGATGCCTGGCATGAGTGATACCTTCCTATTCTATACTATTTCTTTAAAATAAACTTCTTTCTTTTAAAAGCATCTGCTATCTCTTTGGCTCCTGTACACGTGCCTTATCTCGGTTACTGATTGCTGTGGATTAGCAAGAAAGAAAACTAGATCTCTCTCTCAAGCAAGTCTCAGTGTGTGCTTGGGAAATATAGTTCGTTGACAATTCACTGAGTGGTGGCAGCGTAAAGTTCTTTTATTTAAAGGGATCTCCCTGAGAGTAATAGCTACGAACAGGGCTTTGCTCCCAAGGGAATCATCACATGGGAAAAGGGATCTCCCTGAGAGTAATAGCCACGAACAGGGCTTTGCTCCCAAGGGAATCATCACACCTTAAAAGATCAAGGAGGATCAACAGAGTGTTTCTTCTGGAGTAGCTTTCTCCTGGAGTAATGGACCAGCTCTGGCGCATCAGGCACCGTCAGCTCTACAAGCTCAGTTCCAGAGAGAAAAACTGGAGAATTCTTGCCCCTTGCTTTAGGGGTCCACAGGATTCAATCTTGTCTCCTTTGCTGTTCAACACTTATATGAGGGCACTGGGAGAGGCCATTGGGAGTTTGGGTGCCATCAGTATGATGACAACCACCAGTCAATCAGAGCAACCAAGAGTGTCTCGATAATGTACCTGGCCAGACTGAAATGGGTCCAGATAATTTGTTTTCTCCAAGAACATCCAAAGCTGCCCAGCCACCATACATTCAGCACCTTGCCTAAATATGGGATATTAGTGACAGTGTGGTAGTTATCACATACCTCTGGGTCCAGGGAGGTCCTTTTCAGGAGAGAGTGCACTGCATTCTCCTTCAAGGCAGCAGCCACGTCCCCCTGCTGTGGTCAGGCATTTACCCAACCAATCAATCCATATTTGCTAGATCTTAAGAGCCAAGATGGGCAGAGGTCAAGATTATGGGGTTGAACAGACCACCCTAAGGAGCAGCCTGCAGCTGCCCCTTTTTGCACCAGATCAGGGCCATGGCAATTACATGCAGCGGTCCCGATCTGGCCTTTTTGCATCGTGGAAAGGGTGCCATAGCTGCTGACGCCATGGCTTTTCAGCGCTCCTTTGGCGCTACATCATCTAAACTCAGTGTCAGAGGAGCATTGTGACGCCGCCCACAATGTGGTGGGGTGCACGGTGTCATGCTGGCATGGAGGCGGAGCCGGGGCATGCATCGTGCTGACGCCACGCCCCCCTTCATCCTGATGCTGGCCTTTCTCGCCAGTCTGTTGAGGCTGCCTGTGTCAGCATTATAGGACTGATTCAAGCATCAGGCTGCAACAATTATATCCAAGCAGGGATCTATACTACCAGTGATACATATGCCAGGACTCACAATAACACTTTTGAACATGCTTGATCAACATTTTAAAGTAAAAACAAATTATCTTAAAAGCACTGAAGAATTTATTGAGATTCCCCCCCCCTCCACATGTCAGAGTGTCTTAATTGTAAACAGTTTTGCCTAGATATCCCGTGATAAATTGCTGCCACTGGAATCTGCATTGTGCTCAAATGTGTAATAAGTTAAATGTGATCTATTTGCATGCCTTATCATTGATACCTTGCCTTTCCAGGGAGATAGCATGCATGGCTTTCCTCTTTCCACATTATGTTCACAACAACTCTGGGAAGTTGGCCAGGCTGAGAGAAGGTGACTGGCTTGCAGTCACTCAATGAGTTTTACTGCTTGGTGTAGAACTCTTGATTCTCCCATGTCCCAGCCCTGTATTGTGATCAATACTCTGGACTGCGTCTTGTCTTGTCAGTCCGTTGAAAATATTTTTTTATAAAACAGATGCAGAAGGCAGTTATTTCAGTGGGAGTTCCTGAGCTGGTGACATAGAATCCTGTTCATGTTGTAAGTACAGCTGCCCATATGGTTGAATGTGAATATTACAAAACCATAAACTTTAATCCAGTATGACTTTCCTATTTTTAAGAAAATACATGGATATTAACAGAGCATTCCTAGCAATATTCTCTTTTCTAATGAATCAAGCCTTCTCATGATGTGGCCAAAGTATGACAGCCTCAACATGATTATCTTGGCTTCCAAGGAGAGTTCAGGCTTGATCTATTCAAGGACCCATTTGTTTGTCTTCTTAGCCACCCATGGTACCCTCAGCCCTCTTCTCCAGCACCACATCTCAAATGAGTTTATTTTCTTCTTCTCCAGTTTCTTCACTGTCCAGCTTTTGTATCCATACATGTCATGTTTAACGATTACCTTTCCAACCATTTTTGTAATTCTGATCAGATCTACTGCATCAACTCTTTTATGCTAACTACATTTTTTTCTGGATCAGCATGCTCTTTCTGAAAGCTTTGCTGTTATATGTGGATGGTGTGAGAGACCGGTGTGAGAATCTGTGTTTATTTACAGTATGGAGGTCTTAAATGTGTGCTCTTAACGCTGATGTGATTCATTTTTTGCATATTTTTTGTACCACTTAAAATTTATTAATGGAGTAAAGGAAGCCTTGTAACTCTGAATTTTTGGTAAAGCCCAACCAACTATTTTTCAGGGCATTGAAATGCTATAACGTTACCAGGATTTAACTTGGAAGTGAGTTTGCCGTTTTGTTGGCCAGCTGCTTTTATTTTTCATTTTTAAGGTATAACATCAAGTAACAGATTGCAGTGAAGTTGAACATTAACAGAAGGGGAGAATCATACATCTTTTATAAAGTGTCAGTTTGACAGTTCTTGCGATAGTTTGTCCAAGTCAGTATGTTCATTAAAGTCCGCTTCTGCCAGTTTTCTTTTCCTTACTTTTTACAGGTAGAATAGCAGTATAGTTCACTTTGTGTCTCACTTCTTTTTGAAGAAAATATTTCCCACTGCCCATTACAAAATACTGCATTTGTTACAGCTTTATATAACAGTCCTGAAGGATCACTTCACCACATTCACATTTTTTGAGATTGTTAAGGTATTGTTGCTCATGTGACTTCTTATTAAACAAAAATGCTTTGTGGCATTCCCTCAGTCACCCAGATGGGAACTGTATAAATTGCCCGTATTTGTACCTTAACATATATTTTCAGGCCAGTGTATAAATGTTAAAGGTGTGAAAGCTGACTTGTTTGAATTGCTTTTCATAAGAATAAATGCTCTTCTAAAAGAAAAGAAAGAGAAGATATTTTTAGTGAAGAAAGCTGTAAGATGAGTTTGAAAAATCCTTTGACCTTTAATCATACCTAGTAATGTTGATGGTTTTTCTTTCCTTGCTACTGTTTTTTTGTACGTATGTTTTTTAGAACGCTAATTAAACATGTAACCATGGAGCTTTGTGAATGAGCTACTGCTGTTTGATTCCGTTTTCTGTAATATGCTTCCTGACCATAAAGGGACATACTGCCAGGAATTTAAATCTTAACATAATGAAATAGATAATTGTTTCAGTTTAAATTCAATATTTTCTTTTTGTTTTTATTGAAGTTTAAATTTTATTAAAATATATTTTTTTAAAACACAAAAGATGGACTGAGATTAAGTTGAATGCCTGGACAAATAAATACTGGAAACTCTTTGTCTGAATTTATTGTCCAAGTAATTTCAAGGTGAGGCACCTACCTTCTGCTCAGATCTTGGGCCACCACTACGGATATTCTTGGCTTGTCACTTAAAACTTAGTCAAAGCTGTGTTCCAAGAAGGTAACCCAAAGGAAGGTGTTCTTCAAGATGTCACCACTTCTTCATTTACCACACCTCTAATCTCCATGGGCACCTAGAAGAGTGCTGATGCAGTTTCATGTGGAAAGAGATTTGAGGCCCTAAGCTATACAAAGAACTAATGGTTAAAACAAGCACTTTGAACTGAGTCTGGAAATCAGTAGGAAGCTTATGGAGATGATTTTCACATAACCAATTCTACTCAATAATATTACCAGTGCTTTTTTGATAAATATAATACATAATAAATTACTACAGAAAGAAAACTCAAAATAAGATAAGCGATAATTTGCAAAAATTCCAGTAAAGATGACTCAAAGGTGCGGGATATATATATATATATATATATATATATATATATATGTATGTGTGTGTGTATTTATATGTATATATATTCATTTCCTTTTCTTTTGTGCGACAATAATGGTATTAAATGGAAAGTTAGAGATGTAAACTATAAGTTAAGAGAAAAGGAAATAAATCTTAGGTAAAGATAATAAGACAAATCTAGGAAATTTTAGGATAGGCACTATGAAGTAAAGTATATGTATTATTTTGTTGTTTATTTGTTTGTATATATATTTCTCGTTGTATGTTTCTTGCTTATGATTGTGTATTTGTTATGTATGACAATAAAAAAAATGAAAAAAAATATTACCAGTGCTTTTTTGGCAACCAGTTACAATGTTCATATCTTCAAAGACAGCCCCTCAAATAATATATTGGGGTGTTCTTCTTGAAGATGTCATCAGCTAATGGAAAACAGTGGGCGGGTTATGTCCATCCAATAGTTTTATTATTTAATTTATTTTTAATGATAATTTTAATGCTTTTGTCATTCAATTGGTTTTAAGTGGTTTTATTGTTTTTTGTTTTGAGTGGAAATGTGGGGAAATGAAATAAAATAAATAAAAAAGGGCTACAGTTGGTTTTCTAGCCTTAGTTGATGAAAGGGACTCCAAATTTATGAACTGGTTCTGAAAGCACACACAAACTGATACTTCAAGAAGAGTGCAGCTGGTCCACAACATGATGAACAGTATCTCCTTGGTCTGTTGAACCACATACTGAAAGTCATTTCTGTCTTAATTAGGACTGACCTCTGTTGATTAACTCTGACAATGTATTACTGACTCCCATTTAGTTTTAGTCTGTCTATGTCCTCAGATGTAGTAAATTGTAAACCCTCGGTGTTGTTGCTCATCTAGGTAACAAACAAATTAGGGGAACAGAATGGAGCTATGCAGCACATTATGACACAAGAGAAACAACCATGCATTACCACCTACCTGAAAGTTTCCTACTAGGTAAATATAGGACTTTTGAAGCATGGAATCCAATTCCTATCTCTGACAGCTGATCCAGAAAGATTCCATGGAAAATGCCATTGTAAACTGCTGAGAACAACACGGTGACATGTGTGATGTATAGTCTTGGTAATAATTTAACTTAGAGGACATGTATAATTAAAAAAAAATCAGCGGGAAACTTTTAAAAGGGATGTTCTAACATCACCATGCTTTTGTTGGATTTATTAATGGCCATGTATGCTTGCCAAGAAAATAATAATAATAATAATAATAATAATAATAATAATAATAATAATTATTATTATTATTATTATTATTTATATACCGCCCTATGGCAAACCAATCCGGGCGGTTGACAACAGTAAAATATAAAATATAACAATTAAAAACACTTTATCCCTCCCCCCCTTAAGACAATATTAAACAGTATAACATATTAAAAACACAACATCAAGCATAAAAACAGCAATTAAAACCCTGATATCCCTCTGTTGATCCTCGACCATCACTGAGATGGGGCCACGGGAGGAATGAGGGAATCAGGGAACCTGGGCTGGGATGGTTAGTCTGGAAAGGCCTGCCGGAAGAGATCCGTCTTGACCGCTTTTTTAAAGCTATCTAATGATGTTATCTGACGGATCTCATCTGGCAGGTCGTTCCAGTGTTTGGGGGCAACAGCAGAGAACGCCCTCTGGGAGGTCGCCGCAAGCCTGGATTTTAAAGGATGCAGTAAGTTCTTCCCAGAGGACCGGAGAGCGCGGGGAGGATTGTACGGGAGGAGGCGGTCCCTGAGATAGCTTGGACCCAAGCCATTTAGGGCTTTAAAGGTGATAACCAACACCTTGTACTGGGCCCGGAAGCTGATAGGCAGCCAGTGGAGGGACCTCAAAACCGGAGTAATGTGGTCCCTCCTAGATGTTCCTGAGACAAGCCTGGCTGCCATGTTTTGAACCAGCTGTAATTTCCGAGTCAAGCACAGGGGTAGCCCCATGTAGAGTGCATTACAGAAATCAAGGCGTGAGGTTACCAGTGCGTGCACAACCGTCTCGAGATCCCTTACTTCCAGAAAAGGGCGCAGCTGGCGTATCAGCCGAAGCTGATAACAGGCACTCCTGACCGTCGCATTTACCTGATTTGTCATCAGGAGCGACGAGTCAAGGAGCACCCCCAGACTGCGAACATAGTCGCTGGAGGAGAGTGTGACCCCATCCAGGACTGGAGGTTGCAACCCAATTCTTGGTTTCGGGGCCGCTACCATGAGCACCTCCGTCTTGTCTGGATTCAGTTTCAATCTGTTTTTCCTCATCCAGCCCATTACCGCCTGAAGACATTCATTGAGAGAAGAGATGCCATCAGAATTCGAGGCCGACGAACGAGATACGGAGAAATAGATTTGGGTGTCATCAGCGTACTGATAACACCCAGAACCATGACTCCGTATTATCTCACCCAGCGGCTTCATATAGATGTTAAATAACATCGGGGACAAAATAGCCCCCTGAGGAACCCCACAAGTGAGGTACCTCTTACTGGAGCTACAGTCCCCGAGTAGCACCCTCTGAGACCTGCCCGAGAGGAAGGACCGGAACCACTGCAAGGCAGTGCCCCCGATACCTTTGATAGGGTTGTCTTCAGGTTGCCGTAAGTCAGAAATGACTTGAAGGCACACAACAACAACAGTATGGTCTTTCTTGGAACAAACAGAATCCTGTATTTTTTGTTTGTCCACAAAATGTTTTTCTATTCATAGATTGTGTTTTTAAAGAAGAAAATACAGATCAAATAAGATTTGCTCACTACCTATCCCTTCAAATAACTAAATAGAATGCCCTTTCAAACTTTGCCTTTTAGCAAATATCCAAAGAAGTGAAATGTCAATTTAGTATCACACCTTATTTTCTTAATCACATAATCAGAAGGTACAGTGTTTCATATAATATTATGGTGGTGCTAACACTTTTTGTAGTATCATAGTTTGGGGATTTTTTTATTATTAGTCTCTTTGTTCCCCAGGAGTCTAATTCCAACACTGACATGTATAGAAGGATAGAACATATCCCAGGGCTAACCTTAAGGTTGATGAAGCAGTGTACTGCAAAACTAGGTGTGGTATTTGAGCCAGAGGCAGATTCTTGTTTGGGGCATTTATTGTGATCTACCTAAAACAGACATGCAATATTACTGAAATGTTATTTAAATTAAAGTCAGTTATCTTTAAGAGAGAATACTGTAAAATATAGCTGAAGGTCTATGAAAGTTTATGCAGAAGTCTATAAATATAGGAGACAAATCTAGGAGGCGGGGACACTCAAGGAGTCATCAACAAGGTCCTTGACTTGTTTTTTTCTGACATTCTGTTCAGCCAAGCTGCAACATTTCTGATACTGCTGGTATTTCCCTGACAGCTGGAAAACTGTTAACACTCATCTCACTTTCAACTCTCTATTTCAAATTTGAAAAAATCCCCCTGCCTTTTAATATGATGGCAAATTCCATAATATGCCATGATTAATTAGAAATATAATCTTGTTAATGTTCATACAATGTATGCAACAGATGTTCCTAGTTGGATTGTGCTCCTGTTTTATAGTAAACTAATTTAGCTGTTTGTTTCTCTATGTTATTTTTCCTTACATTTTTATTTAAATGCAAAGTAAGACATCTTTCAGTTATTCTTATCCAATAATAGTTTAATGTAGCTTTATTTGATATTTTTACCTAGTTATTATTTTATTAAGAAAAAAAGCTAAAAGAATATATATCAATATCAGCTGGCTAGCTGTCTGTGATTTTGAGGTTCTGCAGCTATGTCCATGGCACTGCGAGACCTGGAAAATGGACTTTAGATCATTTCTCCACATAAGCCAATACCTAGCAATAAAGCAGTGTCATCTCACCCTAGATCAGTGATGGGAATCATGTGGCCTTTCAGTTGTCGTTGCACTTCAGTTCTCAGCAATCCTAGCCAGCAAAGCTACTGGAAAAGAAGGCTGGGAAGTGCACTTGAGCAATAGTTCGGGGGCCATGTGATTCTCATCCCTGTCCTAGAGCTGTGGAAGTTAAACTTCCAGCTCTCTCAGTGCCACATCTTCTATCCCTGGAATCTGATTCTAATTGTCCACTTTTACCAGGGACAAAATGTGGAACAAATTCAAGACCAAACTGTAGGACAACTGCAGGACAAAACTCAGCCCAAAATGTAGGACATTGAAGAAAAATGGTGGACCTTAAATGTCCTACATTTTGAGCTGAGTTTTGTCCTGCAGTTGCCCTACAGTTTGGTCTTGAATTTGTCCTACATTTTGTCCCTGGTAAAAGTGCACAATTATGGCAGCCCTACCAGCCCTCTTCATTCTAGTTTCTTCTACTTTCAGTTCTTTCCTCTTTTACAGCTTCATCCTTAACTCTCTCTATCCCTTACTAAACTCTATTTAAAACTGTGTGTATGTGCCTTCCAATTTAATGGATATGTGTTTAATAGTTTACCAAAAGAGCAATAGAACATAAAAGTTTAGCAAATAGTTTTAATAGTTTACCCTTTTGGTAAACTATTAGAACTGCTAAACTTTTATGTTCTATTGCTCTTTTGGTAAACTATTAAAACAGTTTGAAAATTAGTGGAAAACTTACTTCCAGACTTTATGTTTATTATAATTGTTTAAATTACAGCCTTTAGTAAATTCTATATTGGTTTTTGATTTAACTTGACTTTGCTATTCACACCATGCTAATTTGCTGATTACAATGCCCAGAATGAAAAGTGGGATAGGTTAGTAAATTCCAGATGTTAAAGGATTATTTGGTGGTGTCAGTCAGGGAAGAAAGATACCCATTTGTTGCTAGTGAGGTGGACCAGAGGAATTTGGTGTTTGATAATGTCCCTTCCGTTGCACTATAGTATCCTGCTAATCCCAGGAATGATTGCATACCTTTTTTTGAAGTAGGGATGGGCCAGTTAACTATGGCTTCCACTTTAGACATTTCTGCCTTGATGGTCCTGCCACCTACAATATAGCCTAAATATTGGCTTTCTCTTTTTCCTACGTGACACTTCGAACTTTTGATGGTCATTCCACTCTCTTTAAGTCTCTCCAGTACTTTAGTGAGATGTCAGATATGTTCCCCCCAGGGGTTACTGAAGATACCAATGTCATCAATGTAGGCTACCACACAATGCTTTAACCCTGCTACGATGTTGTCCACCAACCTTTGAAAGGTGGAGGGTGCATTCTTTAAACCAAATGGCAACACTGTAAATTCATACAATCCCCTATGTGTAACAAAGGCAGTTTTTATCTGATCGCTAGGACACATAGGCACTTGCCAATATCCCTTAGTCAAATCCAGTGTGGTGATATACTGAGCCCTTCCCATCTTTTCAATTAGATCCTCGGATCTGGGCATAGGATAGGCGTCAGTTTGGGTGATTTTATTTAACCGCCTATAATCCCCACAAAACCTAATAGTATGGTCGGGTTTCTCTACCAAAACTACCGGAGATGCCCAAGGACTCTGCGATGGCACAGTAATCCCCATCATTAGCATTGTATCAGTTTCATCACTTATGCTATCTGCCAATGGACCAGTAATATGGTACGGGGAAGTAGCAATAGGAGTTGCTTCTCCAGTATTGATATGATGAACTATCCCGTTTATTCTTCCTGGTAGATCTGAGAAGATTCTTTTAAACTCAGTTAACACCTGCATTACTTCTGTGAGTCAGTTCATCACGCAATAGACTCATCTGGTAACATGGCTAATAAGTTCATCTTGTTCAACAGGACTATCAGAGTATACTTCTTAACCCTTTTGTACCCAAAATATGCAATTATTATTTCTTCCTTTTGAGCACTGATACTATATTTACAGCATCTATTCATATATTATTATTATTATTATTATTATTATTATTATTATTATTATTATTATTATGCTTTATGTAGCGCTGTAGATTTACAAAGCGCTGTACATACAAACAATAAAATAGATAAAGGAAACCTGCCCATGGCGTATAATCTAAGAAAGAATAGCATAATAAAGGCTGTAGGGAAAGAACCCGGAGAGAGAGAGAGAGAGAGAGAGAAGCAAGGGCAGAAAAGAGGGAGCTATAGAAATTAGAAGATGAGTAGGAATTGGATCAAGAGAACAAGTTGCAGGTTTGAAAGAGTTCAGCAGTGTAGAGATCCCAATAGAGATATTGTTGGGATGTTGCAGGGTGGAACCTTCATGTGTATTTCCATGATCTACCATCAGAGTTCTATCTAGGCTCTAGTGCTTGATGTCACATTTGTAAATAGTTCAAGTCATACAATATATATGTTGATTTTCTAATATATGTAAGTATTGGCAGATGCATCACTTTATTTCATATTGCATTTCCAGAAAGAGAGAGAGAGAGAGAGAGAGAGCAGTTTTATTGAGCAAGAGGATTGAATTCTTAACTGACTAATCAATTTTAGTAGTAAGTTAAAATGCCTAGTATTAATGGACAGTAGCATCCATTAATCAGGGTTATAGTAGATTAACAGTTGTCAGCTTTTATGCTAGCAGTACTTGCATATCATAGATTTGTCCTATGCACTACATAAGTTTCCATATTTTTTCTAAAACATTTGGCAGTGCTCCAGCTTAGTACATGCTGTCTGCATCAGCTGCCCTTAATATGTCCATAATAGGATATTGGGGAGGGATGAATCTTTTTAAACACTATTCTGGCACCACTGGCGCTCACCCCTCACTAAGTTTTCGTATCAAAATAAATAGAAATCATTGGATAGGTTTACATTTAGATATGGGTAAAGTAAAATGACAGTGGTATGAAACTGATTTTTAGCAAGCTTTGGGATGTTCTATTTGGGAGCAATACATTTTAAAGGAGTCTGGTATAAAACAATAAAAAGAAAAGCCCTCCAGATTAGAACATGGATCCATCTCATCTAGTAACTAGATTTGTTTTTCATACTTAAGGGCTAGCCAGGTGCTTCTGGGAAGGCTCAAAGCACAGCATGAACGCAGGTGTCTTCTTGTTTTGATGGTCCCCTAGCAGCTTGCATTCTGAAGTATAAACTCTAAATTTGGAGGTTCTATATGATTAATGTGGCTGCAAGCTGTTTATATGCTGTTTTAAAAAAAATGTTTAGAAGGTGCAACAATGCTATCCCTCAGGGTAGGAATGAGACCAAGCCCCTTATGCCAGGGGTAGGCAATCTTTTTGAGCCGGGGGCCGGGTTGCTGTCCCTCAGACAACTAGAGGGCCGAAGCCAATAAATAAATAAATAAATAATTTTGTAAAAAATTAAATATATAAATAAACCAGGACAAATGTAGGACAAAATTTTCAAATGGAAGACACTTTTTTTTAAAAAATGGAGGACACACGAAAAAATTTGCTGATTTTTTAAAAAATGTTAATATAAATGCATGTTTCTGAGGCTTCTATAGACAATTGCCCCCCAAAGGCCCCGGCGGCAATCGGCGGCAGGACTGGGCTGGGGCCGGTCCCAAGGCCTTGCCGGGCCGCATCCGGCCCGCGGGCCGCAGGTTGCCTACCCCTGCCTTATGCCATAAATGAGAGGCACACCTTTGGACAAACAAAAGGCTATGAGTGAGGAAAGGGACTATTGCCCTGCCCTTGATGGGCACAGTCTATTTATTTATTTAATATATGTCCTGTTTTTCCCCCATGGGACCCAAAGAAGTTTACAAATGTACATTAGAACAAAATAGCTAAAATAATTTGTAATAGTTTAAAAAAAAATAAACACAGTCCACTTAAAAATATTTATATAAAGCAGTTTAAAACACATGTAAAGATATTACATATTAAACTGCACACCTCTTGCAGTACCACAACCAGTTAAAAGCAGAAGGCCTGCTAAAATAAGAACACCTTTGGCTGTGAAAAGAGAGCAGAGAGGGAGCCAACTGAGCCTCATTTGGAAGAGAATTCCATAGCCTGGAAGCAGCCACCAAGAAGGCTCTCTCTCTCAAACATACCTGTAATGTCCCCACCAGACATATCTGTAATGGTGTTAGACCAAGAGAAACGCCTCCCTGAAAGATCTTAAAATTCAAGCAGGCTCATATGGGGCGATACAGTCTTTTCAATAGTCTGGACCACCTTTTCAGTCATAGGCTGCTTTCACACGGAGGCACTTACCGCACTTAAATCATTGGCAAAATGCTTCAGAAGCATGGAGGTGTGATAGCTGATCATGCTTCTGAAGTGTTGTTGAGGCGTTCAGCTCCTGTCCCATCGACAAGGCATTCATGGATCAGCCTTTTATTGAATAACCAGAATTTCCATTATTGAAGAAATGGTTGCTCTGCAAACACTTTGTCGATGGGAGAGGAGTGGGACGTCTCAGTGATGCTTCAGAAGCGCAACCGGCTATCACACTCCACGCTTTTGGAGCATTTTGCCAACAATTCAAGCACGGTAAACCTCTGTGTGATAATCCTCACAGAGGGCTGTATTATCCACAGGTGTGTGGATTAGAAAGCCACCGTATGTTTGATTGGTTTGATTTTGTATGTGTGAGGAAAATGAAACCCAAAACCTGATTATGACAAACGTTGTCATAAAAAGACAGTGTACCATTTGAATGAGTTTTGTTAAGATTTTTCTTAGCTGACTCTTTAAAGGACCCTGTGTGCACACTCCAGTTAGTTGATTGCTGTAGATTGTCCAGTGGCCCTGCAAAGCTCATCAAGATGTCTAATAGCTAGATCTTATTGATTGTCCTTCAATTAATCACGTCTGATGCTTTCATTTATCAAAAGCCAAATACATGTAATTAACTTTGAAGTGAGAGAGCTCATTTCAGAGTAGTATTTGCTACTGTCACTGAAAAATATCCGAGGGTGGATTACGCTAATGTGGAGTGCAAGTCAGAATTGAGCTAATGGTATTCTGTCTGTCAAAGAATAATAACTAGAGTGTCAAACATCACTGTGAGTCTCTGCAAACCCAGGAAAAATTATGTAACTTAGCAAAGCAAACACAGTTCATCTACCTACACCCAATGTGAATCTCACACTTGCTTAATGTATAAAGGATTGCATGCTGGAGTTTCTTTTATTCTTCATGAATACCCAATGAATGCCATCTTGAATGTGAAAACCTTCACTCACGGGAAAGAGGGATCAGATGTCTAAATAAACAACACAGACAGCTAGTCAGGCTTTCGCAGCTGGTTTGGTAGAGTTTGTTGTTGTTGCTGTTGTTGTGTGCCTTCAAGTCATTTCTGCCTTATGGCAACACTAAGGCAAACCTATCTTTGGGTGTTCTTGGCAATGTCTGTTCAGAGGACTTTTTGTACTTGCCTGTCTCTAAGGATAAGAGAATGTGACTTGCCAAAGGTCACCCAGTTGGTTTACATGGCCAAGTGAGGATTCAAACCACTCCTAGTCCAATGCTCAAACCATTATACCATTCTGGCCCTATTGGTAGAGTTACATCATCACTGTAAGAAGTGAAGGCTCAGGCTCAGACAGCAGCTTGGAAATGTTTTGTTTTCTTTTACTTTACCCCTCAGTATTACTCAGCCAGCATGGTCCCTGGAGGATTCTAGAAGTTGTATTCCAATCCCTTCCCCACTACCATGTTCTGGGTCAGATATTGATCATTTCATTTCCACATGATAATACAAACTGCTTCCAGTTTGATGCCATGTCCCATAATTTTCATGCATTGACTGAGCATTTTCTAATGCTCTTAATTCTGGGTTGTGTGGTAAAAAGAAGTATTACAGTCCAGTTCTTATAACAGAGTTGGAATTGGTCAGTATTTGTGGAGTTCTGTTTGCAAGGCTTTTGTAGTAATTTGAAAAGAAAAGCCTGACAGTATCACTTCATAACAATGTGATCACTTGAGTAATGGACTTTGTGGTATTTCCAAGCAATGCTTGCATAGATCGACACCTTTAAGTAGTCCCTTACCTAGCTAGACCAAACAAATGGCATCGTCATGTCAGTAGCAGTCAGTTTCATGTAGTATCTAAAATGATCACCCTGGGAAACCATTCATATACGAATGGAGGTAAAAGTGAAGTGTTAAACATAGCCTTTAATTGTAAGGGTGATCCTAAACCTTAGAGTTGGGGAAAGGATGGGAAAGATCCTAAGTAGCAGGAACAAGCATATTTTATCTTGATTAGCAGAAAGATTCTTCCCCTTGTTCTTTCATTAATGTCATGAAAAAGCTGTTAAAAGCAGGGGTGAGCTATATAGCACTAACTATAGCACTGCTCAGTTTTAGTAAAATGGAACAGAAGAATAATAGAATGTTAGATTGATGTTTTTACACACATATACATTTGGATTAATAGTTACGTACTTCATGCAGTTCTGAATTTGTAAGCTGGTAACACTTTAAAATGAAAGATAGCCTAGGACAGTCACTAGTCTTGCATCTGTTAAGCATATATGTAGCTTGCTGCTATGTCAACTGTCTTAAATCAGACCTACCTGAAAGAATTATTGTGGTTTAATTCCATTGAGTAGAAATGTATTTGCAATAGCAGGCAACCTCTTTCTATTGCTTGGCAGGGCACTATACTCAGTTTGTCTACATCACTTTGTATCAGATTCTGTTCTACTCCATTGTATACTAAACCTGTTTTGCAAGTTTAAATTTAGTGGTTTCTGCCTTGTACTTTCTGTGATAACATTATCCTGCTGAGTGGATTTTAAAATGGATTATTCTTATGACAAGAGATGTGTATACTCTGCGGTATCTCAGACGACTTCCCTGTGTCTGCATTTCCACCCTGATTATGATATGTGCATGGCAGAGCAGCAGGGCGAGATTCTAATCTTTTGCAGAAAAAGATCCCATTATATTTGTAAATTACTTATACATGTGTGTGAAAAATTGTGACGGGTTGAGAAATGCATAAATGTGTACAACGCAATCGAAAAAGTAAATAAAATACAATCTGTTTGGTTTCCCAAACTCAGGCACAGATGAACATGTTTGAAAAGCTGTGGTATCCCAAAGTTAAATATTAGACTTCATGAATTGGTGAGATGACAGCATCTTTTCAACCAAGGAGAATTTACATGTCTAATTGCTTTTGTGGAAGCAGACTGGCTGCTGTTCTCCTATGTTTGAGATCTCTGCGTATGTCAAAGTAGAATAACAGTGTGTTGGGCAACAATGTTAGTGTCATTATTACTATATGTATAAAATATATTCTTGGACATAGGCTTCTGCCTGATTTTTGTTTTGGTTACATCTTCATACCACCACCAGTAATACCCAAAGTGTTTTGAAGTTATGGCATAAACATCCTGTAGTTCCAAACTATAATGGTAATATATTGACATATTACATTAGCAGTCTGGATGTTGCTGCCAGTGACCCTTTCTTTGGTTGGCAATCCAAAGAATTTGATATATGTTTGATAATGCATAAAAAACCAAGCCAAAGATTTAAGTCAGCCTTGAAAAGAAACAACAAAGAGTTAGATGGTATCTTTAAATTGCAGCCTATTTCTCCCATGAATGTTTATGCTGCATTCAAGCTGCAATCCTGCATGCCTAAGCATAATGTATTAGTTCTGCATTCAGAGATACCTGTACATTGAGTAATTTAACACCCTGTAGACCTACTATATTGCTACTACAGCCCACAACTCACAGCGATTCTGTGCCTGGTGGAAAGCAGGGGGGGATTGCAGAAGCTTCTGGCTGTGTCCTGTGGCTAGACACAAAGCAATTGCATCAGCTGCAGAGGTCTCAGAGGATGATGTAATCATTTTGCATCTGGCTATGAGGATGTAGCCAAATGTTTCTGTGATCTTCCCACATTCTCCATTAGGCATAAAATGGCCATAGAGGGGGATACAGTGGTGTTACAGGAGGTTTGGGGATGCTTTGGTTGCTGTAGAGGGAGGAAGGGAATGCCAATTTCTGTGGCAGCCCAAAAAAGATATGCCAGTCTAGGCATGTCAATACAATACTTTAAGAATTTGAGCTCTTGAAATCAAGTCAGATTGTTCTGAACAAATGCATAGGACATGACATTGTTTTTTGGGTTTTTTTAAGGTAAAAAAGGGGACATGGGGGCTGAGCTGTTAAGGCGGCAGTTCTGATGATTGCAAGGTCTCCAGGTTGGCAGTTTGAGACCCAAGTGCTGCATTACAGAGTGAGCTCCCATCACTAGTCCCAGTTTCTGCCAACCTAACAGTTCAAAAGCATGTAAAAGTTCAAGTAGATAACTAAGTACCACTTCAGGAGGAAGATAACAGTGCTCTATTCAGTCATACTGGCCAAATGATCATGGATATTGTCTTTGACAATGCTGGCTCCTTCAGCTTTGTAACGGAGATGAGCTCCATCCATCCATTGGCACAGCTTTGCTACCCTGAACCTTTCTTTTAATGTGTAGTATACATTATGAATGATCTTACGTCTAAACCAGCTGAGCAGTATGTGGTGTTTCCATCTGTATTCTGGAGGGAAAAGACATTATCCTTCCTTTCTCCCTAGAAGGGTCAGACTGGGTAAATGTAACATGATAAACAGTGCAGCAACAATTGGCCCAGAGAAAAGGCCTCTGTGTGTCAGACATGCCCTACAAATACTATGAAGATTTTCATACCTGGCTGCATCACTGCTAAAACGTCCTCCAAACATCCCTAAAAGGTAGGGGAAGTGCCTGTATCTGAAAGCCAGGCACACTTCCTGAATTGCCATGGAAACGTGGCTTCTTCTTAGCATCCCTGAATCATTCCTGGGGAGCAGAATTCCTCTGAATGCAAACTTTGCCCTTTACCCTTGATTTTCTGCCATTAATCCAAGGAATAAATTTAGGGGTAGAACAGACCGCTCAGAAGGCTTTAAGCCGCACCTTCCGAAGGCGGATTGGGCAACCGCACACCACGGCACCAAGCTATCTTCAAGCTGCTCAAAAAAGGAGCAACAAAGAGCTGCTCCTTTTTGGGGCATATAAAAGCACTATGATGATGTGCAGTGTATAAATGGTGTGCCGCCAGAGTGTCTTGAAGCCACCCCCCATATGGGGAACTGGCCAGTCTCAAGACATCTTGGGGCCATACAGTGTATAAATGCCATGCCACCAGGAATCCGGCTTTTAGACCTGATCTGTTTTGGCTCTCTGTAAAACCCCGAAGACTCAAGCTCAAGCAATCAGGTTTTCAGCACATACTGCATAGAAAGATAAACAAAAGCCTAGTCACTTCATTAGTCCATCTGACTTTAAATCTCTTTCCAGACCAAACCAGGGATCCTTGTGTATCAAAGTGCAAAGCACAAAGACTGTATTTGGTTCACAGAGGGATGCTTCTATATATGGAGTCATCAGATGACAACTTTTTGGTAGATTACTCATTTGGGTAGGAAATTAAAAAAAAGAATGATAGTTTTAAAAAGAAAGAAGGTGCTTAAGTGATCTAAAAACCTGTGGAGCTTATGTTACAAATTTAGGAATGAGGATGCTTATTGGTTAAGTAGAATCCTAAGCAAGATGAAACTGTACTTATGTCATTATTTGCAATTCATTGCATTTTGTTTTAATTCTCTCCATTTTCTTTTCTTTGTGTTCATGGTGAGTGTGTTAAAGTGAGCTTTTATTTTGTGCTAATCCTCAGAAGCAGCCCGAGAAATGACATTTATGCATATTTTATAATGTGATTTCTGTCGGCATACGGAGAAAACAAATCAATTTCTCAGCAGCACACTGTTTAAAAGAAACAGCAACAACCTGTGGGATAAGTTGCAGAAGCTGTTAAAATTAATTATAAATGGCAGAAGATATAATGTTAGGCGGGGGGAATGTGCTAATGTGTAAAGAATATTAAAGCTTGTTGCATAAAAGAATTGTCTGATTATTTAAAAATTTATGTTTTCATAAATGCCATAACGTGTTAAAACATTGCACTATAAAGACATCTTATTTTTGTTTGGATACTCTGAACAGCTTCATATCTTATGTCAAATATTAGCAGTTGCCTTACTTTAGAGCTAAGATGTTAAGGTTTTAAAATGCAATACATATGCTACTTTCTGGAAGTGAGCTGCAAATGCCTCCTGTCAAGTAGTGGAGAATGGGTAGATCAATCAATAGAATAATAATAATAATAATAATAATAATAATAATAATAATAATAATATCGTTTATTTATACCTCCCGCCTTTACCACAGATCGAGGCGGGATTACAATCTTAAAAGACACTTAGTACAATTTACAATCAATACAACAATAAAATACTAACACTGAATTTACCAAGAATTCCTATTAGTTCTCTAAAAGTTACAATTCGTCCATTAGCCAACAATCAGAGTCAAGGAAGAGCAGATGTCATAACCTTTTTATATGGAATCCAGTGGATAAGCCCACAGGAAGAGATCGTTTTGAGTGCCTTCTTAAAGGCCTCTAAGGTAGTAATGAGATGGATCTCTTCCGGTAGGTCATTCCATAATCTTGGGGCCGCGGCAGTGAATGCCTTATGTGAAGTTGTCATTAACCTGGTATTACAATATTCTAGTAAAAACTTCCCAGATGTTCTGAGAGTGCGGGGTGGATTATGTAGGGAGAAGTGCTCCTGCAAGTAACTCGGGCCCGAGCCATGTAGGGCTTTAAAGGTAATAACCAACACCTTGTATTGCACCTGGAAGCTAATTGGCAGCCAAGTGAAGAGATTTCAGTATTAGTGTTGTATGGTCAAACCTAGATGTTCCGGTGACCAATCTGGCTGCTGCATTTTGAATCATTTGAAGCTTCCGAATTTGGTACAAGGGTAGCCCCAAGTAGAGCGCATTGCAGAAATCTAACCGAGAGATTACCAGTGCAAGTGCTACTGCTTCAAGGTCCTTTCGGTCCAGATAGGGATGCAGTTGGCATATCAACTGAAGCTGATACCAAGCACTCTTGGCCATCACATCTATTTGGGATGTCAATTGTAAGGAGGGATCCAGGAGTACTCCCAAACTGCAAATCTTGTCCTTCAGGGGAAGTGTGACCCCATCCAGGACTGGGTGACAAAACTCCATCCCTGGTCTTGGGGTACCTATCGTGAGTACCTCCATTTTCTCTAGATTCAGTCTGAATTTATTTTCCCTCATCAGCCCATTACTGATCCAAGACAGGCATCCAGAGGAGAAGTACAGGAAGCAGAAATCTCACAACCATATATATATATATATATATATATATATATATATATATATATATATATATATTACTGTATGATAGGCTAGTTTCCAGGCCTCTAAAGACAAAAGCTGAGCAGATATCTTGCCTTAGGACAGATGACTTGTTTATTATATTGGCTGAATATGGACAACAGTTATATGGTCAAGGACTACATTGGTTATATTTGTAACATGAATACAGAGGGCATTTCCTGGGTCACAATCCAACAAAGGAGCTTAGCACACGGGGCTCCAGGAATGCAAATAGCACAGGAACGAAAGGGGGCACGATGGGAACAGAACGGGGAAAGGACGCATTTTATCACATACTGGAACGCTGCTGACGTCGCTGGAGGTCCCCATTCCATTCCAAATCCATCCCCCAGAGGCCGATTTTCAGGAAATGTTCTGAACTGTTCCTAAAAATTGGCCTCTCTGGCATGGATTTGGAACAGAACGGGGACTTCTGGCAGCATCGGCAGCATTCTGGTGTGCGATAAAATGTGTCCTTTCCCTGTTCCTTGCCCATCACGTCCCCTTGAGCCCCGTGCGATAAGCTCTAAAGCTTAGGAACTGCACATTGTCCTTGTTCAACTGGCATTAATGTTGTGGTTTAATTCTCATAAAGCAGAGAGAACCTGTTTCTTGGTTCACACAGAGCATGGACAAGTTATCTTTTGTGGACTTAAGAGTCCTAGAATCCTGAGCCAACTTGGCCACTGGCTGAGTGAGGGGTTCTGTTAAAAAAAAGTAAGTTTCCCAAACTATGATAAAATGAAATCATTCTCCATAAACCTTAAAAATCTCATCCAGCTAGTAAACCAGACTGAAGGGCTTTCGTTTGTTTATTTGTTTTTATTTATACAGTAGTTGTTGTCCCCTGTGTGTGTAGTATTATTTTCTGCTGTGGAGAAGCTTATCGGTCACAAACTCCAGGATTCCATTAGATGTTGCTGTGGCAGTTAAAGTGGAGTGCTGGTGTTTACTATGTACTATGAAAGGGCTCCATATCATTGTAAAATAAATCCATGGTTAATCTGTAGTGGTTGGGCCTTCTGAAGCTGATTCGATAATGTTTAAAAGATATTACAGGTAGAGATAACCACCACCCTGTTACCTTCTCTTCATCCTGTCCTTATACCATCCACATTATTCTCAGATGTCAGTTTATTAAGCTTATCAAAGGCTAATTTTGTGAAGGCTGCAATACTATCAGTTGAATTTATTTAAAGAAATAACCTTTTAGTAGAAAAATGGAAATCAACAAGGGGAAAGTAGCAGTCCTTACAATCAGAGGTGCTAGGTCATGTAACAGCCTTTTAATTTAATTAGTCCACTAGGGCTTTTTTAAAAAATACAGAAATGGTAGGCTTTGTTATTGAACAAGAATAGAAATCAGCATTTGACTTTTTTCTAATTCAGTACAGATTGTGATAGTTTTCATTTACAGTTCCTCCAGATGTTATTTCCTGCAGAGTGGGTGTAACGTGCAGCTCCTTGAAGTGGAACAGCAACAGATCTGTTACAACTGAGAGTCTGCTTGCTTTGGTGAGGAAACCCATGTACAGTTTTATCATATGTATTAAAGCATTGATTTAATACCATAAACTACTGTGCTTGGATTCCTAATTTTACATGTTTTTGGCTTGCAAATAGTCTCTTTTATTTCTCCTATGGAGATTCACAGTGGAATTTTTAAACCTACTGCTTTTAACCACAAGTTGAACACAGGAGGGGAATCATTTGGATGTGGTGTGCCTGCGTGTGTGTGTGTGTGAGAGAGAGAGAGAGAGAGAGAGAGAGACAGACCTGTCAGGGAAGATGGGAGTTGTAGCTCTTCACCTCTGGCTCAAACTCACCACCTTGTTACGCACCGGCGCTGACCAGTTTTGGTCAGTGGTTAAAGCTTTGCTCTAAAGCAGCAGAGTTACAGAGAATAGGCTGAAGACCCTGACAAACTCTCCAAGCCTTCTCACTCTTGCTTCCACAGAAGTCTTCACACTTCTTCAGGATCCAGCTGGCTCTTGTATCTTCACCCAAGACACCAGACAACTCAGTAGTCTTATATAAAAGATCTACTTTATTCTACTATATACAGCTCCAAAACTATCCAATACTCCTCCACTATTACCCACAAAATACATTGGGATTCATAGTCATTATTATAGTCAATGCAAGATACCACCCACTGTTTTCTGTTTCCACCCAGTGGGCGTGTACACCATTCTCATTGGTTCTCTTGGTTCATCCCATAATTAATGATTTCATCATTTCACCTTGTCCACTTTAACAATTCTCAGGTGTGTCCAATTATTCACTTTGCATTTCTGTCCTTGGCATTTAGGACTTGTTAATTGCATTACCTTATACACCTGTGTGGTTCCTAATTGCTTCTGCTGAGTCATCCTGACTCTCACATACAAGTTTTATTTCTTTCACTGTATATCCCATGTTGCTTTTTCCTTAACAACCAACCGACCAAGTGACACCTTAAGGGGGAGTGACACCACTGCTTCCGAAACATTTGCCTTTTGACAGATATGGGCTGTGACATATCACTATCATTGCCTATCACTGAAGAGATGGTGTGAGTAGGGTGTGGCTCAATGGGAGGAAAATGCTGAACCCATCTTTTTTTTTAAATAAAACTTAATTTTTAAAAAATATTTTTTTTTAATTTTAAAATATTTTTTAAAAATCCAATAAGCAGACTTTGATTTTACCATTTCATATAAGGGACACTCTTTTACTGTGTCACTGTATATAATGGGACTTGAGCATCCATGGATTTTGGTATCCAGGAGAGTCCTAGAACTAAACCCCAGTGGATATCAAGAGCGCACTATATTCTTTTGTCCCCTACATTATAAAAGCTCTTCATTTGTTCTAACTTTAGTTATAAGCCTTCTTTTTCATTTCCATTATTTCTTTTTAATATAAACAACAATTTATTAATTAATTCTGTAGACTTCATCTTATAAGTCTATTGGAGCATTTTCACGTGATATTTTAATTGGTAGTTTCAGGCAGAATGGTTCCTATAATTAATTACAGCCTCTACCATGTATAGACTGAGGCTGTGAGCCTACTGGCCCTTCTAAAGGTGGTGGGAAAGGCGGGAAACAGTGGCAGTGATGGTAATGGAAGGAAAATTTTTCCTGCTTCATGCTTTATTTTTTCTCACATATCTGTGATGTAGATGATGGTCACCTCTGCCATATTGCCTTGGGTCCCTGACACACACACCCAAGCTAGGCATTCAAGAACAAAGTGACACAGAACAGCCAGCCACCACCATCCTATGTGAGCAAGAAAAAACTTAAATTACAATCATGAGGGACGATTGGAGTAGTGTAGAGTCCTAAGTAGGTTCCTGGATTTAAGTATGTGTTCAGCAACAAAATCATATTACGGTCATAATAAGCAATGATTATTCTAGAGAATGTGTTTAAGTAACCTTAGGAGTTTGGCTTTAGATTTCACAAAATACAGCTCTCCATCCCTTTAGGTGAATTTGCACCTAGTGACTGAGGTACAAAGATTGCAATGATATTGGCAAATACACCATTTTATTGTAATGGTTTAATTATTCATAAATCAACATGATTGAATTTGACCCTGATGATACAGTTGTCAGATCTTCTTTTCTGTTTGACAGTTGTGTGTTACGCTGAATTCCTAAGTGGGAATGACCTGGGGAAAAGTAGCAATAGTACTAATACTTGGAGATATAAATTTGTGCATCTGGTCAGCTAATATTATTGTAGTTTGGGGGCATTTTTCCAAGTAATGCTGGCTTTTTGCATGTTTTTACTTGTGAATGATTTAGCATTTCCTCTGGTTTTGAGATGTGTTTCCTCTGGTCTTAAGAAAACACAACTTGACTCAAACCAGCTTTTAAAATGTAAAAAAGGTTTTTTGTGGACATTTCACATTTGAACAACAGAGTCTTTCAGCACTTTGACAGCCACTAAATTGTTGCAGAAGGATTTAACCACTTTGTAAGAGGTGGTCATCTAAGTTGTTCAAGTGCTAATATATGTGCATATATTCTATATAAAGCAAATTACATGCTTTAACTTACTGAGTCAAACAGGAGCACTGATATTTTTTTTCTTCATGGGTTAAGCCAAAAGGATTTTGTCCAAACCTCTTAAGCAAAAGAAAAACAAGGCTGTCAGAAATTTTTTGTTGGGGAGAAGGCTTACAATTCCTGGGCAGGAGCTTCTTCCCACCCTTTACTCTCCTCCTCCTCCTCCTCCCTTCCTTATCTGAATGAGCGTATATTTCTACATGGGTTTTACATGAGTTGTCTTTCATACTAGGGGTATGAAAGTTTCACAACTTCATACTCCTGTATCAGTTTTTGATGAACTTCTGTATAAAAACAATTAAAAACCTGTTAATTCTTACCTGTCTTAAAAAGGTCACCCCCAAATTAAAAAGAACAGAATACTGTACACATATTTATCACATAACAAACATATACTGTTGTACCATAAGCATTTAAACACTGTATCTTTACAAAAACCAACATTTTTTCATTTCTTATTATTTAAAATGAACCATAGTTGCAGTTTGTCCTTGTCTTTGCAAACTTCATACAGTTCTTGCATCAGTTTAATAGCTCTTTCTGCACACTGATTACTTCTTGGTACTAGATTGGTTGCAATTTTACTTTTGTTGTATTTCCTAAGCACTTTGGAAGTATTCTCATTGTCGCTTCCATATTTAGATTCCTCAGACTCAGTTTCAGATCCAGTAGCAGTAACTTCAAGATCATAAGACGTTGATGGTAGTGATAGATCTTGAGGTTTTTGACTTTTTGTTGGGTGGACTGTATCTTGGCTTGCAATTTTACTTGTTGAGTAGCCAGCAGCTCCCTTGCTTTCCACTTGTAGAAGGTACTTTTTTCTTTCACTGGATAACCATTCCCTTTCTATTTTTGTAATATCAAAAACTTTATCCAGGACATCATATTTTCCCCTCTTAACACATTCATCATAAATCTTTAGCACCTTGTCAAGCTTTGATTGTATCACCTGATCCGACATGTGGAAAATTTAATTTGTTTTCCCATAATTAAGTAATTTCCTTAAAAATCTCTGCTGCTCGCTCCTTTCTATCTTTAATTTCTGCTCCAAGAAATTGGTATCTCCCAATCATTTATGTTTGCAGTGGTATTCTGCTTTTATTTTCTAGAGAAAATTCTTCTGAAGGCACATTACTTCTTTTTTTTTTTTAATGTGACTGCTAAAATTGAACAAGATTTTTGGTCTAAGTATGTTTGTTCTTCTGTATGGTATTGTAACTCTTCATGTGCGAAGTTGCTTTGCACTATTAAAGAAATAGGAAAAAAATGTTTAAATATGTTCTAAACCATTTAAATCAAAATAGGACTTCTATAAATGTATAAATTGTAAAATTATGAATAATTGAATATAATTGTGTATATTGTATACTTGTATAGGCAGTTATACAATATATACTACCCTGCATAATATACCTTGTATGCACTAATACTGTAATACAAATTTTTGATTTGGGGGTGAACTTTTTTTTAAAACTTAGGAGAATTAACACTTTTATTTGTTTTTAAGCAAACGTTCATCAATTTATGATACAGGAAACATTTTTTTTAAAAAAAGTTCAACTTCCATATGTCTAATGTGTACCTTACAAGCATCTCTAAATATTTTATGCTTCTGTCCTATGTCCACTTACCTGGGAGGAGATTCAACTAAATTAAACGAGACTTGCTCTGAATTGCCATGTATACAGTTGCATTGCTAACTGCACTGTTAATTTTGTATATGTAATGCTACTCTCTCTCTATATATATATATGAAATAAGGTATACATTATGAACTGTATGATTATTTAAATTCAGAGCTCTTCAGTAGCTTTAAGAGCAGTAAAGGATGGATTTACTATAGTGCATTGGTGCTGAAGTGATATATCCATGTTTTGAAGTCTACTGTATTAAATTAATACAAATTATTATATATATCGGCCTTTCAGAATCAAATAATAAATAAGGTATATTTTATTATAAAATATTAGCTGGATTTGTGAAGTTAAAGACTCACGGCTGGGTTTTTCGGGCTATGAGGCCCACAAAAAATCTATCAGCTGGATTTCTAGATTTTATTTTAATATTTATGTACACTGGCTCATTTTCTCATATCTGTAGATTTATATTTGATAACAATATGATAAAATTGTATGTACCTTCATTACATTACACTGCACTGCATTTACTATCCTGAGAGCACAAAGCACTTAGGGTTAGATACAGATGAAAAACATGGACCTGAATGGACTGAGGTAATCAACAGTGAGCAAAATGTGATACTCCTCCAGGCTGTTTTTCTTGGTCCCCCAGGCTGCCCTTTTGCTGGTTAAGAACACCTCCAGATAAGGAAAAAAGCGCAGCTGGCCCTATTGTACTCATGAGCTTGCAATCCACAGATTGGAGCATCTGCAGATGGCCCCTCCCTGCTCTCGCCATTGGTAGTGCATGCATGCAGGTGTATTAATGCAGCACAATGCCATTAAAAACAATGGGACTTGATGTTTTTGGCATCTGTGGAGGGATCTAGAGTGGAACCCCAGTGGATATAAAGAACGGACTATGAAGGTTATCGCATGGGGGCAAAACCGTCCCCCGATGTGTTCTAACGAGCACGAGCGCAGGCGCGCACGGAGCGTGATGGGAACCCGATGGGGCCCAGAACGCTAGTTTACCGCACGGTGGAATGCCGCCACTGCCGCTGGCGTTCCCATCGGGTTCCAGATGTGTTCCAGGAGGTGTCATTTCTGGGAACAGTTTCAAAAGCGTTCCCAGAAATGGCGCCTCCTGGAACACATTGGGAACCCGATGGGAACACCGGTGGCAGCGGTGGCGTTCCACCATGCGGTAAACTAGCGTTCTGGGCCCCATCAGGTTCCCATCACGCTCCGTGCGCACCCGCGCTCGTGCTTGTTAGAACACATCGGGGGACGGTTTTGCCCCCATGCGATAACCTTCTGTATCTGAAAGTCCCACGTTTTGTTCCTTTACAAACTGATTTTATTTTGAAGATCTGTGTATTTCTTGGGTACTTCTGGCATTCCTTCTTCATAGGTTAGTTTAAATCGACTCCCAAATGAAACTTATCTCTACATGGCTGTACTATCCCAGGAGTAACTAAGACGACCACTGGTGATAAAAATAGCTATTTTTTTCCAGGACACAGATTCAACAGAGATCATCAAGCAAGGAAAAGAGGAATGTTTGAACCAAACAAAATGATCTTAATATTTAACTAATTTTATACTGCTAAAGTTCTCTAGCACTTTGAATGTAGTTCTTGAATAATAACTTAAACAAAGCTCGGTGGAGATTGGCAAAAAACAATTTCTGAAATGCTGCATATAGATCTGGCAAGTACAGTGCACCCACGTCATACGCGGTTTCCAGCATACGCTGGAAGCCACAACGGAAATAAGCCTCACACGCCCCGGAAGAAGTAATGGAGTGTGCGACCGCTTAGCGGTTAAGATGCTAACTCTGACAATTGCAAAGTCAGCAGATCAGCAGTTCAAGACCCAAGCGTGATGGAGTGAGCTCCCATCACTAGTCACAGTTTCTGCCAACCTAGCAGTTTGAAAACAGGTAAAAGTGCAAGCAGTGGGAAGGTAACAATGTTCCATGCAGTCATACTGGCCACATGACCACAGAGTTGTCTTTGACAGTGCTGGCTCCCTCGGTTTAAAAACTGAGATGAGCAGTGCCCCCTACAGTCGAACATGACTAGACAATCTTGTCAAAAGGGAAACTTTTACCTTTTAAGACTGCAATATTAAACGGGTGTAATTTTCTAAAACGTAGAATTCGGGCCTGGAGCAGACAGGCCAAATGAAGTGGCTTCCAGCCACTTTGGAGACATGGCATTCTAATAAATCAGACCTGCAAAGCAATCTGAATCCATGTCAAAGCTTCACTCCGGTCTTTTGGACTGGAGCAAAAAAGGACCCGGGATAATCTGGCTCCTTTGGGAGCGGACTGTGCAGTCAGTGTGGTCCTGACTCACTTGCAACCACAGCGGGCTTCAGGCACCCTTTCATGCCTGTCTGCTCCGGCCCATTGTTACATTTAGGATTTCAATCCTCACTCATATGAGATCCAGCTCTCCATCCTTTCAGGTGAATGTGAGTTTTCTTATTGATGGAAGGTGTAAGCATTGAGATGACATTGACAAATGAATCATTTTATTGCAGTGGTTTGATCATTTATAAATCAATGTGATTGATTTCTCCCCTGATGATACAATTGTCAGATTTTCTTCTCTTTTCCTTGTAATACTTCCAGTAAAGCATGACACCTGTTTCAAAACATGTCTTATTTCAGCACGGTTTTTAATGATTGCTAGGCCTTTGCAGTTGGCACAATAAATGTGCTGATACACATCTCGGCTACATTTTTGTGTGTGGGTGGGAAGGGTTTGGTAAGAAACATTATCTTAGTTCTGTGATTCCTACTTTTGAATAGGGGTGGGGTTTTTTTAACTTCATGCTTATAGTAATTAATTATAGTTAGGTTTCAATCTGGCTGGTTTTAAAGTAGTCAGACAGGTTATTCCCCCCTCCATCTCCTTTTCCCACCCACACCCTCTTTAAAGTAAGACAGTATAGGCAAGAGATCTCTAATTTTAAATAAAAGTCATCAATGAGTGCATTCTGTGTAGTTCAGTGTCAGCCTTATGCACAAAATAAGTAATCATGAGACCATTAAACATTTTCAATAAAAGCTGGTGAAAATTATTATTCTCCCGTGCTAAGGAACAGTTGTTTCCAACCTAGGACACTGGATATTAATTGATGTAGGTATTTTTCTGTGTATTTGCTTAGCAATTGTGTTTCATTTATGTACCCCTTATACCACACCTGTGCCACATTGGGGTTTGAGGTCTGTTTCTCACTGATATCCCAACCCAGGGCTGAAGGCACATGATGCTGCTACCTCACTGAAGCTATGACGATCTGGATAGGAGAGGACTTGAAAGGTAACCAAAGTTCCATGGTGAATGAAATCTGGGATGGGAATAGACTTAATACATGAAATAAATATTTCTGGGCTGTGCTACTGTAGAGTTCATATGACAGAAAAAAGATTGTGAACTCTGTACTTAATAAAACTAACAATTTTCTTTTTGGAGAGTGCTCTCTTTTATTATCTTAAATATTTGAAGTAGCATTTAATCCTGTGAGGGCTCACTTACAGTCTAACATGATGCGCTTAAGACAGAGTTTCATTGCCCCAGTGGACACTAACGCAAGCTTTTACTTTCTTTGATATTTTTCTGTTTTGCATACCCGATAAAATGTAACTTGGCTTAGTTGTTTGAGACTTGATTTCATTATGATATGGTAATGCACATATTCAAAGTTGTAACAATAAACCAAAATAACAATTCCTGTTTAAAACAATTGTCAGCATGAGTGTATGTTTCTTCAAGGTACCTGTTGACTTATAGTGACCCCATGAATTTCATATGGTTTTCTTAAGCAAGAAATATTCAGGGGTGGTTTTGCCAGCCACTCCAGAAATATCCGTCCCAATTTAGGTCTGTTATAGTAATACTAGTGATTGAAATCCTATAGATCTGAATTAAGTCTCACACGATTATATTTCTCTGTATTGTGAATTTGAAATTGGGTGCAAATATCAAATGAGGAGTCCTTTAATTTCAGAAATAGGGTCTAGGTTTCTTTTGTTTTTGTTTCTTTGGTCTTCACTTTCTTTAAAAAAATCTAACAGCTCTTGCAGTCACTGGGGACTGCTGCATGTTCTTTATGACACTAGCATATGTACATTAGCCTTAGGGCCACTTTACATTTCATGTGAAAACTGTGTTTGCAATGGATTGCAAATCATGGAAGGCTGGTATATGCCACATAATGTGTGAAATATAGGTCTGTCCTCCTTAAAACATTTATGGATCCAAAACTGTCCATACCATTAGGAGAAGATGGTGCCCTCATGGGTAGCAATGACAAATTCCAAACCATTTGCTGTATTTATATCCTTAATATTGTTTTTGAAATGAGTTGTTGTTTTAACATAATAGGTAATTCTTTTTTTTTTTGAAAAAAAGATTAAATCAGTTTTGTACTTGTATTTTATTTTAACCTATAGGGTAAGCTACCTTGGGTTCCATGTAGGGAGAAAGCCATGGTATAAATAAAAATAAAAATAAAATAAACAGTTGCTACTCCAAGGTTGTATTTCTCTGCTATGCAACTTGTCATAGTCTCCCTAAATTAGTCTGAAACTTCAGATATATAGGAGAACTCTTGTTAGCATGGTTTGCGCAGCCTGCGTAACTTCTGAAGCTTCACGCCAGGATAGCCACCAAGTAACGTGTCATGGAGCCATGTGGCTATTCAGGAATCTCCTCCGTTCCTCTTGAAGCTGATAAAGCAGACTGAAACAGATGTCTCTTCAAAGAGGTTCTTTAATCTTCAGTTGCTATATTTACAGAATACAAACCTACTTTCATTATACATCCACCACCAACCAACCATCAGCCCACACTGTCTTCTGAGGCTTGTCCCTTATATACACTCGTGCCATGCGGACACTAAGTCCAGCCTCTTCCTGCTGTGTCACCTTATTTCTTGTCCCCTAAGCAAGATGACTATGCATATTTACAGTAGTTTTGCAACACTTTATAGTGCTTTCCAACACATGATGACCTTGCAGTGTCATCACATGTCTTGATCCAACTGAATCCAATTACTTGGCTGCAAGTGATCCATAGTTACCTTTGTCACCCTTCCCCACATCTGGACATTTTTACTTCTGGCATATTCTCCAACAACTCTTCCCTATCACCATTGCTGAAATAACAAAAAAGCAACAAGGTGTAGTGGTTTCAGCATTAGACTACAACCCTAGTGATCAGGATTTAAATCCTCACTCAGCCATAAAAATGGGTGGCCTTGGACAAGTCACACTTTCAGCATCAGAGGAGTAAACCCTCGCTAAATAAAACTTGGCAAGAAAATCCCATGATGGGGTTACCACAAGTCGGAAATGACTTGAAGACACATAAGAACAACAACAACAAATTAATTAAATTATCTTTCCATGGAGCTTCTGTACCATCATTAGGAAGATGGTGTCATCTTGTCCTCCTTATGCTGCAAAATGTCTTGAGCCAGGCCTCTCTACTGGGAGGTCTGATTGGGCAGTAACTCCCTCATGCCTGTGCAAAAATATTTATGGATATGCATTTGTTGTGGCTCAAAGTGATAGGAGGGGGATCTTTGGGACATCTGGTCTGACAATGTGCTTCTTTTAGCTTTGCAGTACTTAAGTGGATTCTGTTGGACTGAATCCTGTTGGCTACCATTTGAGTTCTGAAAATGCAACCCTAACATCAGTGATGCTTGAATAGTTCACTTTCCCTTGCTATGACCCGGTCAGTAGCTGAGAATGCAAGTGGCATCTTTATTTGGGCTGTAAAAGAGACAAGGGTTAGCAGAAGCCATCTAACAAGGCCACTTCACATGAAAGGTTATTAGATTCAGGTCACTGAATCTGGTCATCTGCATTTTACAACAAAGTCTAAAAATGCAGATTTGTTACAACCTATGTTAATGAATTCCAACTGCTTGAATTTCACACTGAATAATGGCTGGAATTATGAGCGATGGTGATTTACAAGACTTGGTTGAGTGCAATCTTTTTTTCCAAGATTAAGTTGATAGAATGCTGAAATACCACACTATTTTTATTAATGAATGTTCTTTGCTACAAATAATGTGTTGGCAAAAGGAATGAATTTCTTTTTAACAATAAAACAAAAGTGATAGATTGACAACTTCAGATGTCTAATAAATTTTTTAAAATCCAGTATCACATTTTAAATGTAGTTTTGTGCATATGTAGAATAGAAAATGATACCTCTTTACCCTGAGGCTGCTCAGTTTTCATACATCAGAAATATTCTATTTAAATGCAGATTTTGATTTGCTAACTGGCACAATGTATAAGGCTGAAAAGATTGTAAAGAAGGCAGGAAATCTACATCTTTAAAAAACTAGATGTATATACTTCACATGCTCTATCAAGCTGAGATGTTGCAGTTTTTAAACGTATAAATTTGTGTCACAGAGTATGTGCAATGGCTTTAGTTAGATGAATGCTCTACAAGTCATTGGTGACTGGGTTGAAGTAATGTTGCAGCTTTTACAGTTTAAGCAAGAAGACATAAAGAAAAAAATACAAAAGTCAGTATATAAATTTCTTCTACGTGGTCTCTGCGAATCACACAAATGGGTTATTTCTGCGCATGCGCAGCAAACTCGGAAACTTCTAGAATCTCTGGGCAGAAAGTCATGTAACTTTCTGCAGTCTCTTTGCAACTTTTTGGCGGTAGCCCCGCCCATCCCGTATATAAAGCCCCTGGTGGCCCGCTCCTCTTCAGTTCGTTCATTCCGCCGCGCAAGCAGCTCAAGGAACTTCGCTTTGTTAGCTTTAGAATCTCTGACCATTACGGACTTTGACCACTCTTGGATCACGAATTGGACTTGTTTCACTTCTCTCGTTTGACCACGGACCGCACTGACCACTCTCTTGTTGCCACCCGGTAACGGCTTGCCAACCGCTATGGCCTCATTCAAGCAATGCATTAAATGCGGAGCCAAATTCCCTATGTCTGACGGACATGACAAATGTGTCTTGTGCCTGGGGGAGAGCCATATTCCTGGGACTTGCAAATTCTGTAAGTCCATGACTGCCCAAGTATTAAAAAATAGAGACCAAAAACTTAAAGCGGCTCTATACGACAAGGTTTTTCGGCCTACAACATCCGAAGCTCAGCCTTCGACTTCGGACGCTCCAAAATCAAAGGCTGACAAAGCCTCTAAGAGGGCTCATGTAGACAAACAAAAGCCCCTGAGGGCTCCAAAGGAAGGACGAGAGTCCAGGAGAGCCAGATCGGCGTCCCCGCTGCCAAAGACCAGGCGTAGAGGCCCTCCAAGCACGGTGTCTGTTCCTCCACCGGACTCATGTCCAGCTGCCACTCATCTCCCGGAGTTTTCCTCTGGCTCAGCTCCCCCGCCACTGGAACCGAAGGTCTTGATCTCTTCTCACCTCTCGGTCCAAGATCCTGACTTACAGATTGTCCATGTGGATGACTCATCACAGTCCGAAGGTGAAATTCCGGACTCAGATGCACCACTCTCTCCACAGAGGCAGAGACAGCCCTCTCGGTCACCATCCCGTTCCCGACGGGATAGAACCTCACCATCCCGTACCACACGGGATAAGGCCTTACCCCCCATAAGGGATAGAGCTACATTGGGAACGGAGGCTGACGAAGCCCTGGACGGAAACCGCCGCAACCGTTCCCCAGGCTATGACCAGCCGGATAGAGACCTTTTCGACATCTATCCTGACCTGGTATTTGATTACCATATGGGCCAATACTTGCTGCCGGTGTACGCAGACCATCTCCGCCGTAAAGTCCCAGGCCCTACGAGAATGAGGCCCCGCTCTCCTCAAAACGACCTGACCTGACGTCGATCTCCATCTAGAGATCAATCGCCACCGAGTCATAGGGACAGTAGATCTCCGTCCATCTCTCGCTCTCGCTCTGTTTCTCCCTCGTTACAGCCAGAGGTTGAACAGTCTATGGCTTTTGGCGAGCCGGATGCCCCATCTCCAACAGACGATGTCCGTTCTTTCTCGGATAAAGTCATCAGAATGGCCGACGCCCTCAAACTGGAGGTGTCCTATCCTGAGGACGACGCACTCGACCCAGTAGAACGCCGTATCCATGGCTGTGCTCCTGCTCCTCCGTCCCTGGCTTTCTTGCCCTCTTTGGAAAAAATTGCCAAGAGGTCTTGGAATACACCGGCATCGATAGCCTCTACATCCAGAAAGATAGAGAACCTCTACAGGGTCACACCCTCGGGACCGACTTGGTTGTTTAACCATCCCAAACCCAACTCGGCCATTGTAGAAGGTTCTCAGACTTCCTTTGCCGCACGCCCCTCCTCGTCACCGATGGACAAGGAGAGTAAGAAAATCGACGGCCTGGCAAAAAAGTTTTACACCTCTGCTGCGTTGGACATAAAAATTGCCAATTATGCTGCATGTATGGGGGCCTATGTTCAACTCCTTATGGAGAGAATGGACCCTGTCCTCAGTGACCTCCCAGACGACAAGAAGAGGATCATGATGGCCATCCATAACGAGGTACACTCAGTAGGAGGCCAGCAGATTATCTCGGCGAGACATTCTACTGACTGCTCCTCTAAGATCCTCTCGGGCTCCGTGACTCTCCGACGCTATGCTTGGCTACGTTCCTCGGATTTAACACCACAGGCCAAAGCAGCAATTGAGGATATGCCCTTTGATAATTCCGGTCTCTTTAACAAAGAGACCGATGAAAAACTGAGCTTTAGATACAGAATGAAGACAGCAGCCAAGAAACACGGCATGTCTACATCCAGCGCTAGACCCCAAAGACAACGTTACAGTGGTCAGCGTAGCTGGTTCCATCATGGTCAACAACGGTTTCACCAGCCCGAATGACAATTCCAACCCCAGGATCCTGGTCATCAAGGCGGGCGTCCTCGTTCACCATCCCACCAGGACCGTCACCAACAGCCTCAAAACCGCTATCAGCAGGGCTACAAAAAGAAAGACGCAAGAGGCAAGAAACGATTCTGAAGCCTTCCTGCGCACTTCGTCTCCTCGCCAACCAATAACCTACGGCCCTTTTTTAACACCTGGGCATCCATTACTACAGACTCTTGGGCTCTCAACATAGTTCGAAGGGGTTACGCCCTAGAGTTTTCTGAGCTCCCGACCACCGGAGCTATTATTACCACCGTCCCCTCGGACACCCTTCTCGACGAAGTGCGCTCCCTCTTGGACAAGGACGCTATCGAGCCCGTACACCCTTGTCAGGCTCGATACTGCTTCTTCTCTAAGTACTTTATTGTCCCTAAAAAACCTGAAGGCCTTAGGCCTATTTTGGACTTGCGTGCACTAAACTCCTTCATAGTGTACAAACGCTTCAGGATGGTAACTCTCGCTTCTATTCTACCACTCTTGCAGAAGGACTCCTGGTTCGCCACGCTCGACTTGAAGGACGCCTATTTTCATATCGCGATACGAGATGATCATCGCAGATTCCTTGCCTTCACCGTCGGACCAGATTTCTTTCGATACAAGGTTCTTCCCTTCGGTCTGTCGTCAGCGCCGAGAGTTTTCACGAAATGTATGGCCCCCGTCGTTGCTTACCTTCGCCGACAGGGAATTATAGTCTTTCCTTACCTGGACGATTGGCTATTCACCGCATCGTCCAAGGAGTCCCTCCAGCACCAGATGGACTTTGCCCAAAATCTTCTGGCATCATTGGGACTTCGAGTCAACCGCGAAAAGTCACATTTGACTCCATCCAGGCAGATCGATTTTATAGGAACGCTTCTGGACTCAGAGTCAGCCAAAGCCTACCTTCCACGGTCCAGGTTTCAAACCCTGGCAATTGCCATACGAGCGTGCCTACGGTACAGACATCTACCAGCCCGTGTAGTACAGGTGGCAATGGGACACTTAGCCTCCACAACTTTTGCCACGTCTTGGGCAAGACTGCGCCTCAGACCCGTACAATCTTGGTTCCTGTCCACCTTCGATCCAGTGAGGGACCATCCCGACAAGATCCTCACCATCCCAAGAAAGGTCCAAACTTCCCTGAAATGGTGGCTCCAGCCGGACAACGTATGCTCCGGTATGCCCTTCACTCCACCCCAGCCAGAGATAACCCTGACTACGGATGCATCCCTACAAGGATGGGGAGCCCACGCGATGGGTCTGACCGTCAAGGACAAATGGACTCACAAGGAGTCAAGTCTCCACATCAACGCATTGGAAATGCTGGCGGTGGAAAAAGCGCTCAGGGCCTTTCAGAGTCTACTCTCAAACAAAGTGGTGCTCCTCCTAACGGACAATACCACAACTATGTTCTACCTCAACAAACAAGGAGGTACGAGATCAAGGACTCTCCTAGACATCACGCTTCGAGTCTGGGAATGGTGTATCCAACACAGCATCCTGCTTCAGTGCATCCATCTCCCAGGTGACAAAAACGACCTGGCAGATCAACTGAGCAGATCTCCAACGACATGTCACGAATGGAGACTACACCCAGATGTAGTCTCCTTTCTCTTTCAACGATGGGCCACACCGACGGTGGACCTATTTGCTTCCCCCAGCAATGGCCAACTGAACAAATACTGCTCACGGGTTCGTGCACTCGGCTCTCTGGGAAATGCTTTCCAATTTCAATGGACAAACCACTTCCTTTATGCATTTCCCCCCTTTCCACTAGTGACCAGAGTACTAGCGAAAATGTGGATAGATTCCACGAATGCGATCCTGATCACCCCGTGGTGGCCCAGACAACCATGGTTTGCCCCTCTGCTTCAACGGGCACGGGATCATCTTCGCCTAGAGCACCGGACCGATCTACTTTCCCTACACGACGGGCAAGTTCACCATCCAGAGATGCAGTCTCTCCCATTGTTGGCATGGAGGATTCGATTCTGACTTCGCTCCCGCCAGGGGTACAGGAAATAATCAAAGCAGCTCAGAGACCGTCTACCCAAAGGTCCTATGCTTACAAATGGGACAAGTTCCTTGCCTTTTTACAGACCAAGGGAATCCCACCATCCCATGTTTCCATCCCGGCAGTCCTGGACTTCCTCATGACCCTGGCTGAGGCAGGTCTCTCCTTGAGTTCTATTAAATGCTACCTGTCTGCCATCTCTTCCCACTATTTGTTTCGAGACAAACCCTCCTTATTTAGGGACCCTCTTATAAAGAGGTTCCTTAAGGGATTTAATAATTTACACCCGCCGGTCCTCGACCCCCCGCCGCAGTGGGATCTAAACACTGTTCTGGCTCGTCTAGTCTCCAAGCCCTTTGAACCCCTAGCTACCACGGACCTTAGACTTCTTACTTGGAAGACAGCCTTTCTGGTAGCTATAACATCAGCCCGACGGGCTGGTGAGCTGTGTGCCCTTAGAATGGTTCAACCCTTTCTCCGTTTCCACAAAGACAAGGTGGTTCTCCGTACTGACATTACTTTTTTGCCAAAGGTGGTGTCTGCTTTTCATATGAACCAGGACATTGTTTTGCCCACTCTGGCTCCTAACCTGACCACAGACTCTGAACGTCAGCTCCATGCCCTGGATGTCCACAGGGCACTGGCATTTTACTTGGACAGAACGTCTGCTTCCAGGCGTTCGGAGAGACTGTTTGTGTGCTACTCCGAAGCCAAGAAGGGGCTGCCAGTTTCACCGCAGAGGTTCTCCAAATGGGTGTCCAACACCATCCACCTCTGCTACGAACTGGCGGGTAAGCCCTTGCCAGGCCGGGTTAGAGCCCACGCAACCAGGGCGGTAGCAGCATCCTCGGCTTTTTTAACAGGGATCTCCCTAGAGGATGTATGCAAAGCTGCTGTCTGGTCCCAGGCATCAACATTTATTAAACACTATAGGCTGGACGCCAGGGCCAGACATGAAGCAGCTTTTGGGAGGGCAGTGTTACTCTCTGCCATACACTAAATCCTGAAACCTTGGCACTGTCAATAAATTACACAGTTGTTTGGTTTACATACTTTATTGTTGATTGTTTCATTGTTGATTCTTGACACTCCCTCCTCCATTGACCACAGCTTGCTAGTCTAACCCATTTGTGTGATTCGCAGAGACCACGAAGAAGAAGGACAGGTTGCTCACCTGTAACTGTGTTTCTTCGAGTGGTCATCTGTGAATTCACACAAACCCACCCATCCTTCCCCTCAGTGTCTGCTCACTTTACAACGCTGTTAGTCGCACTGTTTGCGGCTCATTCGGAACTGAAGAGGAGCGGGCCACCAGGGGCTTTATATACGGGATGGGCGGGGCTACCGCCAAAAAGTTGCAAAGAGACTGCAGAAAGTTACATGACTTTCTGCCCAGAGATTCTAGAAGTTTCCGAGTTTGCTGCGCATGCGCAGAAATAACCCATTTGAATTCGCAGATGACCACTCGAAGAAACACAGTTACAGGTGAGCAACCTGTCCATTTCTGTGCGTTTTGATCAGAACAAATTAATGTAATAAATAAAATCTTAAAACATGCTGAATTTGGACAGGGCCATGTCCTTTGGTTTTTGTACTGGTGGCATAGTGACTACAAAATGTTGTAACAACTCAAAAATCCAAGAACTTTTCAACTCTTCCTCCTCTTCAGCTCATCTTTTGTATTGTAGTACTTTTAAGCGCAACATTTACTTGTACAAGGCATTTTACATATTTAATTACAAGGCAGGGGTTGAAGAGGCAAGTACAGACTGTTTCATCTGAGATGTATGGGATTGGTTATCCATATATGATAAGCCATTGTTTCCCAGTTGTCTGTGTGAATTTCTTTGTTTTGGATCACCCGTAGTTAAACTGAAGCCTCCCAAATACTGATTATATGGACCACATGAATTTGAAACACACTATAATAAAAACAATATTCACCAACTTTGCCAGGTTTCTGCAATCTCTCTTTGTAAAAAGAGGGGGAAACCCCTCCTATGGCACTTAAATAATTGAAAGGCCTGAATTACAAATGTTTCAAGAAACAGATATACAGTAACTTTGATTTGATTATCAGATTGAGGAAGGTGAATGCAGTAGAAGTTGCATGCACATAAGATTGCAGGTGGCTTATATAATGTTGCAGAATAAAACAGCTTTCTTGCTTAGGACTTCCTGAAATTATTGAGCCCATGATTTTAATATACAGTGGTACCCCGGGATACGAATTGATCGCGTTACGAAATTTCCGGGATACGAAAAAAATAGATAGGAAAAAACTGTTCTGGGATACGAAGGTTTTTTCGGGTTACGAATGTTTTTTTCGGCGCGAAATTCAAACCGCAAAGCGCGGCTAGCGGCTTTCCAGCACTAGCCGCTAGCCTTTTCGGGTTGCGAAATTACTCGGGTTACGAACGGAGCCGCGGAACGAATTAATTTCGTAACCCGAGGGACTACTGTATTTAATAATGTATTTCTGTTACTCTTTGTTAGAAAACCTGTATCTAAAACACAGTTATCACCTTAACTCTATGCATATTTATTCTGAAATAGTCCATTGTCCTTTGGATGTACCCCTCAGAAAGTGTGTTTGGGATTGCAGGTTAAATATACAGTGGGCCCTTGGTATCTGCTGGGATTCGGTTACAGGACCACTGTGGATACCAAAATCCATGGATGCTTAAGTCCCATTATATACAATGGTGCTTAAAATTGTGTCCCTTATATAAAATGGCAAAAACAAGGTTTGCTTTGGGGATTTATATATTTTTTGAATATTTTCAAGCCATGGATGCTTGAATCCGTAGATAAAAAATCAGTTCATATGGAGAGCTGACTGCATAATGGTGGCGTAAGAGTTACATTTTATTTTCTCTTGTATTACATAACTGGAATATCAGTGTTGATCTGAAACCTACCATGTTTTCTCAAGAGTACTTTTGCCTTACAGTTTTTTGGGGACATTTTTTGCTCATAAAATAAATCAAATAATGAAGACATTTATTTTTAAACATTGTCATTCCTTAATAGTCCACTGGAAAATAGTTAAGAGTCCAGTAGTGACTGGTGGCTTCCATGTCAGTAGGGTAGGGAATCTATTCCTGGTTTTAGACCCGATACAGATTGGCAAAAAGCGCCGTCATGGGGCCAATTTTAGGGCTCGGGAATGCAGAGCATCCTCACGCTCCTGAGCTCTATTGTGTGCCCCCTGCGCCATAATGGCTTGCCCCCATCCACACGGGGGCTGCCATGATGACATACACTCCAGATGGCATGGCGCCATGTGGACATCATTGTTGCGCACAAGGCGCCAATGGCGCCACACAGGAGTGGGTTCTTTAAGCAGAAGCTGTCGAGGATGCTTTGATTTAGATTTCCTGCATGGCAGGGGGTTGGACTGGATGGCCCTTGTGGTCTCTTCCAACTCTACAATTCTATGATTCTTTTAGGGCTCCCAGAGGCCGCACTGTTCAGTTGGTGTGGCCTCCGTGTGGGGCAGAAAGGGGCGGCATCTCAGTGCTCCTTTCTGCTCGTTTGTATCCCCCCTAGTTTCAACTTTAAAGAAGCAATCCAAGATGCTTCACCCAGGGTCTAGCACTTTTGACAGTTTCTTTAAAGTGGTGGTTCTCAAACTTTGGTTCTCCATATGTTTTGAACTTTCAGCTCTTAGAAATCCCATTCAGCTTGGCTCGTGCTCAGGGATTCTGGGGCCAAAGACCAAAACACCTGGAGGACTAATGTTTGAAAACTACTGCTTTAAAGTTAAAGATTTAAAGCCAGAATAGATTCACCACTTAGTGACATGGTTATAATCAACTGACAGTACTGTAACCTGTGCATGCCATTATTTGTCATTACACCCTTCAAAGGGTTTATAATTGCTACTGGAAACAGTAGCACCACTAAGTTTGGTGTCACCCAGTGCCCTACCTTTTTGGGTTCACTCCCCATTCCTGATTGGCCTCCTCCCATATAACACCATACAGAATTCTTAGTAATTTTTCTGTAGTAATGTTACTCATAAATCATAATTCCTGTATACCACTGAATGTAATGGCAATAGTTGTGACATAAAACAACTAACAAAATTAAAATTATACCTTTAAATTACAGCATGATACACACAGCCTAAATGTATTTACATATAGTTTGATGCAGTTAAATTAAAAATTTGGTAAGATGTGCTGTTTTTAAAGAAAATTTAAAATAAATATTTTTTAAAATAATTTTAAAAATAAATTTAAAATTTATTTTTTAAAAAAGTTTTGTAGTTAAAAACATACAAAATAGCACAGATATCAATCAAAATTAGCTTACTTGCTAATTAGCTTACTTGCTGTTCCCCGCTATGATCTTTGGTATAGCGGTATATAAATAAAACAAATTATTATTATTATTATTATTATTATTATTAAAAATATTAAGAAGAGGAAGTATGAACGGACAAGAAAATACAATTATATACAGTAGTTGCCATTCAAGAATCTAACATCTCTTTTTTTATTATCCCAACTTTTAATTACCTATTAGACATTTCTGATTTTTATCTTGTCTTTTTTGTTCCATTTTGTTATTCTACTAACATCCTTTGTTTCTTAAAATTTATTTTTAAAAAAAAAAAAACCTGTGGCTTCTCCTTTTTCCTCCCTCTGAGCCTTGCCCCCCTACTCATGCCATCTCTTTATCTCTCTATTGGGACTTGGGTAAATAACACAACTTGTTTCTGCCAAAAGGCTGATATTTGGGAAGCAGTGGTGTCACTCCCACCCCCCACCCATAGGGTTTCACCTGTTGTGTCCCACACACCACTAGGGATGCCCCTAACTGGAACCAAATCTTTGTTCTTATCAGAATAATCTTCCAAGAGCTCTTGAACCTTTTTTGGATCACAATAAGCTTCATTCTGTTTGTGGAAGTAAGAATTGACATTTAACAGACACAATACACAGATCATACATGACTCTACTACATTTTCTAGAGTGTACATCGAAAGGATAATGGAGCACTTTGGAATGCAGGCATGCATGCACATATGGCACAGTGGGTCATGTCACAAATGGACTTTTACAATTCTGTTCACTACACAGAAGTCCCACATGCATATTAAATTTGGAGAAGGTCCATTTCCTGAATGCTTGCATTAACTCTTACGCTTTCCCCCAATATGAGACTTTTTGCTCCTTACATCTTCTCTTTTTGCTCCTGATATCACATTTTAGCTCATGGAATTTCAGGAAGCCACTTGGGCAATGCAAGTTTCTCTCTTAATCCAGTCTGTGTCTCACTATGAGGAAGAAAGATATATTTGCTAGGTAATGGGGAACCCATTGAGGCACTATCCTATGGTTGGGTCTGAAGATACACTAATACAAAAGTACACTGAGAAGTAGACATGAGCCATCAAGAGCCAGTGGACTGTGCTAGGTCAACAGTGACACAGAGGGTGGTACTTGGTAGCCTCCTCCCTTCCACCGGTTGTGGCAGCCCTCACCCCAGGTGTGAAGGTTGCCTTGGGAAGACATCTGAACACTGTGTAAAGAGCTAGTGAAGAGTTCTTTGCACACAATCCCTCCCAAAAGACTGACCCAAATTTTCATCTTTTTTTTACAAAAATAATCCCCAAGGTTTCCATTTTTTCTGTTGAAAAATAGATTTATCATTGGAAAAATGGGAAAATTCCATTTTTTATTGATTTTATTCTAGCAGCACTGAATTCAAAACAACTTCAAACATTTAAAACAAATGCAAATAAAAGCTCACACTAATAAAAACATTAAAAATACAGTAGAGCTATCAGAGTTAAAAGCAATTTTAAAACAGATCCATTAAAAAGAAAGAAATAAGATCAATACAGTACACTACTAAAATACCTTCCCCCATAACAGCAATTCCTGAAAGCTATCTCCTGTGTTCCCACTAGGCATAGCTATGGTGGTGGTTGGATGGAGAACAAGGCCTTCATTGAAGATTTTAAGGCCAAGTTAAACCTGTGTGGTAGAATATTGTCCTTCAGATAAATTGGACCCAAGATGTATGGGGCTTTATAGGACTTAGCCAGAATTTGGAATTGTGTTAGGAAACAGAATGGTAATCAGGAGAGCTGTTGTAAGTTGTATACTTTGTATACCCAGCCCTGGTTAACAGTCTGGCTGCAGCTCTTCGTAACAGTGAAATTTCCTAACATTCTTCAAAGGTAGCTCCATATAGAGCACATTACAGTAATCCAGACTGATATTTCTTCTGCCCCCTGCCCTTAACATCTCTGCTGCTCAGTAGAGTTGATGTTGATTATTGTCATTGTCATCACCATATTTACTGCTATTCTTCCTTTCTTGCAAAACTGGCACTCAAGGCACCTTACAAATTAAAATAAATGCAACATATTTAAAAGGTACGAAAGGTCAACATTAAATGGAATTAAACTAACAACCGCATTAAAAACAATTTGAAACATACAATTAAAATTACTAAAAAGCCATTTTGAAGCAATACAGTTATTTGCACACTATTAAAAGTCCTTTCTTTAAAAAAAATCAGTTTTCAGAAGTTTTTCAAAATAAAAAAGAAATCTTTGCCTGCCAATAGAAGGGGACATTTTATGCTCCCTGAGGGGCAAAAAGGCTCCAGAGTCTGTATGAATAGTGGCATGGTAAAAATTATTTTGCCTACTACTGTTGCTAGATTCATCTTCAGTGGGGAAGGCATTCAATAGGAAGAACTGCACATATAAACTCAGAGGATAGGGAGAATAATGAGGGGAAAAACAATGCCAGATAATGATTCAGTTACATCTCTGAGTATCTTGAATTTTGTTCAGGTATTTATACCACAGGGACAGGGAAAATCCTTTGAATTCCATAAGCATAACATCAAATGTTGAGGAAACAGGGAGTAATGATTTTTCAAATATGGCTGAGACTGTAACAGATGATGAACTTGAAAGTTGCAGATTTGCCTTCTCCCTCTAATATAGTTCTTTTTTTGTCAGTGTATGAAAATATTCCTAATGAGTCATTTGTAGGCAAGGAAAGCAGCAGATAAAAGATTTTTTTTAGCTTTCTCTTTGAATTAGTATCCCATTTATAAAGGTTTTAGAATGTAAAGGAGAAGATTCTGACTTTGGTTGGTTTTGTTCAAATAGACTACATCAGCGGTTCATGAGTTGGATAGCAGCCCATAGATCACATAGTGAATACACTGGATTAGATACAGATTGCTGGTTTAATGAGTGACTCACAGTGTTGGTATAAGTGAGGAATAGGAGCTGTTGAATGCTTGAAACAGTTCAGGAGACAGAGAGATGGATTTCACTTGTCCATTTTTATTGATGCAATTCAACATTGTGGATTCCCTGAGTTGCCTGTTCAATGCAGTGCTATTTTTGAAATGCTGTATTTCATCTTCGGCTAGGGGATGAGCAATATTCGTTCACAGGCACTTTCTGTGATCCCTATGTACCTGACTCAATGAAAATGTGTGCTCATTCAGGGTGATAAGAGGGGGATAAGATAACTAGTTTTCTTTTGGTTTTAGTTGACTATGAATGAGAACCTCTTGGTGTAGAATAAGATGATTGTATTACAGTCAGCCCTCCATATCCATGGATTCAACCATCTACAGCTTGAAAATATTTTTAGAATATATAAATTTCAAAACAAACAAACATAGATCTTACCATTTCATACAGGGGACACCATTTCAGTATGCTGTTATATTTAATGGGAGTTAAGCATCCATGGATTTTGGTACCCACAGCAGTCCTGGAATCTCAGTAGATACCAAAGGCCCACTATATTTCAATTGCATTTAGAATGATAGACTGTTAGTTGGAAGAACAGATTGCATAATATTTGACTGTGGAATTGCTTTTTTCAGCTCCTAAGAGCAGTGGCAAACTTCCACCAAAGGTTGTTTAGAGTCTCCACTTCTAAGAATCAGTTTTTGTGGCTCTAATGGGCACATGCTAATGTGCCCTGAATCTTGTTGGGTAATCCCAATTTGAAAAAACTCAATTAATTCAGTTGTTGAATGGTAACTCAAAAAATAGGTAAATCCAACTTCAGCAGGCCTATTGGACCTACATTTTAGGATTAATCATCAATTCTTTTGATTTATATAGACCAATTCATTCTGACCAGTGATATAACTTCCACCATATCTAAACTTCCATGTTACCTTGCAATGAAAACACCATTTTACCACTGACAAGAGTTGAAGTCCAACAATAGATTTCCTCTTTAGAGGCACCAAATAATGACCATGGACATTTTAAACACAGAGCAATGTGGAACCCATATGACCACAGACAGAAAGCATTATAGAAATCATCGCTAGGCCACATTAGTAGTTCCCTAGGTGTCATTTAAAACAATGACATGGGCCACTCAGTCTATTTCTGGCCCATATTCTTATGTATTAGAATATTCACCATAAGTCAGTATTACTTTATTTCCTCATTTATCTGCAACTTTTTAAAAATCCACATGAAAATTGACAGCTTAATATATATTTAGATTTGGACTTTTCAATTTTATATGAAAATATAAATTTCAAATCACAGTTGTTTGGAGCTAGTAATTGTATTTAAAGATAGGTTAGGAATCCTTATGAAAAAATTAAGTTCTGATTTGCATATTACTCCTAGAGTTACAGACCAGGTTAATTTATATCATAATTTGTTATTCTCATATTACGTGCATATCTTAAACATAAGCTGATAATGGATTAATTCTTGCCATTTATGCATGTTTATATCTCTTGTTTCTTGAATAAACTATGGTAAACAAATCTGGATATTCCTTTAAGAACAAATAATAAAAAAGCAAAGAAAATACTGTATTAATTTTCAGAAACTGCACCTTTAAAAAACAAGTTCAGATTAAGAAATAGCCAAGAAACATGCTTGAAATGCAAACATCTTCATTTTCTAATATTTGACTCGGAAATGCTGTTGTAATTTTAGTTAGTTTATGATGTTTTACCTCTTTTTTAAAAAAGGAGTAAAATGATTTAAGTGGGTTTACATATTGCCTTAACAACTTTCACAATAGTGTAAAGCTCCCATCAAGCATGTTATCAGATTATTTTATTATGCCAACATTAATATTGGAAGCACACACATAATCTGGAGTCAGCAGGTTCATACACTACTATCTCATTAAATTTTCAGGCAAAAGCTGCAAAAATTAATTGGAGGCGTGTAATAGTTTAGAATGTGAGCTGGCTTATGGTAATATAAATTACATGAAGAGAAGACAGTTTTATATACTGAGAGAGGGAAAACTGGTTTACTTTAATGAGAAGAGATAGAAATGTGGAGCTATTTTTTCATTACAGATGCACTCTAAACTGTTTGGACTTACTTGATGAATAGAGTTAATTCTCTGCTACAGTTCCAATAATTCATGTTGCACAGTTTAATGACTTCTAGATAAAAACAGGATTGAAATGTTAATTTCTATGAAGAAATTGGAGCACTCTCGTATATCAGCCTTTTTTTTCTATTAAACTACTAGTTAATTTCACTAAACAGGTCTCTGGAGATATTTCATGCTACACCGAGCTTTGCATTTCCTTCTTTTTATTAAAACTTGGTTTGGTTTTTAACATTGGTTACTGGAGAATTTCACTTAAACTGAAAAGCTTTCTGTCCTAATAAGTTTATTTTAAAGTGAGGGTTTGATGTGTTTTATTCCAGTTTATTAGAATGTTTGTTTATTCTGCTCAGAATTCCTTAGAGGTCTTTATACTGAATTTTCATTTTTTTAAGGAAAAGCTTAGACGTAATGATTTAGAACCAGAGATGCCTTCTGTAACTAGATGGTATTGTCCACATAAGGAAACACTGCATTACACCTCCCACTAGAGCAGTGTGAACAAAGTAGGCAGATCTGGAGGCCAATAAAATTGCCAATATCAAACTGACCTTATCCAAATCCATGGTACGACCATGTCATGGATCCCAAAATGATGGGAACATCCCTTGGACTACAATAATCAAGCAAAATTAGACCACCAAGGCCACTACATATATTGCATATAATTCTGGTCACTTTTCTTATAAAAGGATATTGTAGAGCAGAAAAAGAAAAGGGTAACAAAAATGATGATGAGAGTGGAACAGTTCTCCTGTGAGGAAGAACTACAGTTTTAGGAATGCTTACTAATAGGAAGGGAATCAACTCATTTCAAATGTATTACTGGAGAAGACTTCTACTTGGACTGCCAAAAAGGACAAATAAATAGGTCTGAGAGCAAATCAAGCTATCGTATTTTGGAATTTCATGAGGCAACATGACACAGAAAATATGATAATATTTGGTAAGGAGGAAGGCAGCAGGAAAAGAAGAGAACAGGTAGACAGACTAAGAAAGGAAGCCACTGCTCTGAGTCTGTATGATCTGAGCAAGAATATTAATAGGGTGACTTGGAGGTCTCCATTCACAGGGTCTTCATAACTCAAAGTTGAATTGAAATTAACAATGACAGGTTTTTTGTTTTTTTAAAAAAGGCGTATAAGGATGTTATATAAATATATCAAATTATCCATGGCGTGAAGAAGTGAAGCCCCACTGAAGCTCCAAATGGTGGGAGATTCAGGACGTTAAAAAAAGATGTGCTCCCCTTCACTCAGTATCTAGTTAAAGTCTAGTTTTGCCACAAGATGATGGCCACTGCCAATTTGGGTAGCTTTAAAAGGGGATTAGATGTATTTGTGAAATTTAGTGTCAGGATGGCTTTATATCACATTTAGTATAAGATAATGTTGATGTTCGTGTATCAGTTTTTGAAGAACATGAGATGGAGAGAGCAGCTGCAGGTGGGCTTTCCATAAGCAACTAGTTGGCCATTGAGTAAACATACTGTTGGGCTGGATGGGTCATTGGTCTGAATCAAAGTGGTTGTTTTTATGTTCTTTGTGTTTTACCTTCTCAGTGAGCAAGATAGTTTGAGTTCCAAACCCAGTCTTGAATCCAGATTGAATTATATCCATAATATCAGCTGATTCCAAGAGGTTCTGCAGTTGCACAACAATTCCTTGCCAGGGAAGCAAATATTACTTACCTTTTTGATACATCCTCAGTTTAATGGTAAACCGTAAGCCGTATTACTTCCTCCATCAAGGACGTTAACATCGGTACAGTCCTCAAAGAAGTATTAGCAACTTTATAGACTGAACTGGACATTGCATTTTTATGGAATGTGGACAGTAATGGCAGGCAAGTTTCAAGCATATGGGTGGTTGGCTAGGCTTAAGCAACTGAAAGTCATTCTTGCAAATGAGACCCAATGGTTCTCTGATACCGTAATTAATTATACTGTATTAATTTTGCACTCCAGATAATGGTGAATAGGAAAGAGTCTATTCACCAGATATCTGGCAAAAGGGTGAAAGTATTCTACCACAAGTACCACTGGTATTCTTCATTTTAATTTGGCTGTGTGGAAATGGTAGTTGAAAGAAATCCTCCTTGCTATGCCACTGCCACAAGATGATAGACTTTAATATACATTTGGTTGGACAACTTAAGTCCTCCATCAACCATCTGCTTGAAAGAAATAGTAAGAGAATATCCTGAACATGACAACATGTTGGAACAGCTCTGTACAGTACATTGTTTCATTTATTCATGTGGCACCATTAGTCAAAGTAATCTATTATTGTAAAACTGTGCAAACTCGTCTGTTTGCACAAGCATTAGGAGAACAGTGCTAGCAGTTCTCTCCCTTCCAACTGTGGTTCTTTGGAAACAATTCTTTGCAGCTTTTTTATCACCTTTTGGTCTATCTCCTGCTCAACTAGCTCATAAATTCAGACTAAAACAACTATAAAACAGTAATTCTAAAGTCCACAAATCAGACCAAACTTGCAGTGCAGTAAAAGTCACCTACCGACATTCAAGAGAACCAAACAAGAAGATAAAGTCACCTATTGACATTCAAGAGAATGAAACAGGAAGAGCTTAACAGTTTTTTTCAAAGTTGAGGGACAGTTGTTTTCATTGGCAGTTCCTCAGAAGTACATTAACCCCCCACTTTCATGGCAGAACATCACTTTTTCTAATAATTATCACATGAATGATGTGAAAATATTTGTTTCACTTTTTGGAGAGATGTGTCCCTTTATTTTGTTGTTATCATGTGCCTTCAAGTCATTTCCGACTTATGGTAACCCTAAGGCAAGGTTTTCGTGGCAAGATTTGTACAAAAGGGAGTTGTCTTTGCCCTCCTGTGAGGCTGAGAGAGTGTAACTTATCCAAGATCATCCCATGGGCTTCCATGGCCAAGCAGGGATTCAAATCCTGTTCTCCATAGTCCTAATCCAATACTCAAACCACTACATCACATGGCACTTGGATTCAAAGACTGTTTGCCTCTATAGATACAAATTACTGTTTGATTAAAGGGCATCATTAGTATTTGCAATTTAAGAGAAGAATTAGTTTCAAAGGATCTGGAAGATTTGACATGATAAACATCTTCACTCCTGTGTCTAGTGTATGTTTATCTAACTGCAGCTCTTTGTGGATTGCCATTTCTACTTGTTCTTGTTGATGAGAAAATCTTTGGTATCCAGATGTTGCTTACTCAAGTAAATATGTAGTCACTTGTGATCAATATCTAGGAGAGATGGCCCACACAGTTTTTACGGAGTTCAGGCACTCTGACATTGTATATGCAGTCATAGCAGGGGACTAAATTGGAACTACTTTGATTTCTGCCTATCTATGGGGCTGGCAAACCGTGAAGGTGTAATTATTAGACACATGCAATTTTCAGAAAGAAATGTGTAGTTACAGAATACATGCAGAACATTTATATCATTTCCAGGGGCCTTTTCACAGTGCACAATGATAGCACTATGATTCCACTTGACTATCATAGCAACATCTCTGTAGAATCCTGGTGTTTGTTGGTTGGTGGCACTCTACAGCTCTTTGACTGAAAATGATAAATTCTCTTCCCTAGACTGAATTCCAAGATTCCATAAGATGTTAAAATTGAATTCTAGTGCTATAACTCTGTAGTATGAAAGCACCCTTGGAGTTTAGATCTGGAGTAGTAAGATGCTTGCACTGACTACTTAATTATATGTATCATTTCCAGCTCTCACTTGTAAATGTTGTGTGGCTTTCTCTTAACCCTAAGGGCAGTGTCTAAGGAGATGTCCTTTCAACTATTGATTGAATTTCTGTAGGTGGTAGATTTGGGTCTTCTTTTCAAATGCCTTGCTATTGTACTTTAAATATAGTGTTCAGACAATGTACCAGATGTTGTTCGGGTTGCAGCTGGTAACAGATCACATTGTTGCTGAGTATAGGCAGGCTGGAACAGAAATTTTCTTGTTTTGTCAACATTGCTCAGTGGGAAAAAGCTAGTCTTGGTTTGGTTGCCAGAGACACTGAATACTTTTTCTGTTGTCTGATGATTTGAAATGTACATGCCATTGTTAGTGTATTGGTTCAGAAGAAAAAGGAGCAACATAAGCAGAGGCAAGGGAACACCATTTTATTAATCCATTTTTGTCACATTTTGAAGTTGTGGAGAACCCTTTATCAAGAAGTACTAGGTGGTAGCTGACATCTAGAAAGATTTGGTGAGCTAGCAATCCATTCTCCTTCCCTTCTTTGCTAGCTGACATGCCCTGTTAGTGTGCTGTTGTTTTTAAATTACACCTAACTGCTTACAATGTGGGGTAGTAGTTTTTGAGTGTTGGACTATAATTTTAGGGAACAGGGTTTGGATCTCTGCACAGCCATAAAAACCCACTGTGTGATCTTGGGCAAGTCACACTTTCAACTTCAGAGGAAGGCAAAGGTAACTCCTCTCTGAATCTTGCTAAGAAAACCTTCTGATAGGCTGGCCCTAGGGTCATCATAATTCAGAAATGACTTGAAGGCACAACAACAACAATTGCTTACTGAAATTGATTGAGCATTATTTTTTGTTGTGTACTTTCAAATCATTTCCAACATACGGCAAACTTGAGGCGAACCTATCATGGGGTTTTCTTAGCAAGATTTGTTCTGAGAGGATTTGCCTTTGACATCATCTGAGGCTGAGAGGGTATGACTAAGGTCACTAAGGGACTGTGCAGACAGCCCTAAATGGGCGGCCTCCAACCGCCCCTTTTACAGCCATTACCAGGGCCGCGGCAACAACATGCTGCAGCCCCGATCTGGCCTTTGCAGGGTGCAAAAAGGAGACAGAAAGGTTCAGAAAAGTTTTTTAAAACTGTTTTGAGTTTTAGATTCTGTGGACAAGAATAGAAGCATGCTGCTGAAGAGCCATGATTTGGATATAGAACATCATAGGTGCATAATTATCTGTTTTAATATTGTAATAATGTAATTTTTTTAAATGTAATTTTTTTCTGTGTTTTTAATTGTACTGTTTTTTAATGTTGTGAAGCTGCTCTGAGTCCTAATTCTGCGAAAAGAGCGGGATACAAATAAATATAATTAATTAATTAAGGAACCAGAGGAATGACAATAGCTCTCCTTAGTTAAATACCTTAGTTAAAATGCCAAATCAAAGGCACTTGTAGCTACTTAATGCCCTGGAGATATTAACCTGGAGGGTATTAAAAGAATGAAGTTTTGTAGTTCCTCTGACTCAAATTAACTAAAATTGTAACTGAAAGTTACAACATAATCCATGTTCATATGTGATAAGCAGGAAGTAAGAGAAACAAGAAAATATAAAATTGATGAAATAGTTGGTTCAGGAAAACATAGAAAACATGAAAGACACACACTATTGATTTTTTTAACTCACTAACACTTGTGATGTGCCTGTACATGATAAATCTTACCCTCGGGTCTGATGGATACCCCAGCCTGCCAACTGAAGTTGAAAATAGAGGCTGATGTTTGAACATTTTGGTCTGTATCCTGTTTCATCCCTGGATAGTGCAATGTATCTAAATTCACCAAAATGAACTAACATGAAACAACATTTTAAAATAACTATCCCAGGGTGAGGTTTTTTTGGGGGGAGGGGAGGCAAATCTTATGCTGTTATCTTCAAAATAGTATGTATTTCCATAAATATCAATCCAGGTGTTGGGAGTGCTGTCATATGTGTCTGGTCCACAGATGGATAGATCCAAAAAATTAGTTCACTGTGAAAGTTGCAGGTAGAAGTAAGGACGATTGATTTCTCCATGAGTGTTGTTGTGTGTTGTTGTCCTTTCTGACTTAATGGTTATCCTAACTTGAAGGGTTTTTTTTGCCAAGTATCTTCCGAGAAGGTTTGCCATTACCATCCTCTGAGGCTGAGAGATTATGACTTGCCCAAGATCAGCCAGTAGGTTTTCATGGCTGAGCAGGGACTCTGGTCTCCAGAGTTATAGTCCCACATTCAAACTGCTATGCCATGCTGATTCTCATGGGTACATAGCGGTAGAAGTTACTTATCAATATGATTGTAAGTATATTCCCATCATCATGTAGTTCATTTAGTCTATAAAGTATCCACTTCACAAATCACTTGCAAATCAGCTCTATTTGCCTAAACTTTTCTATCCTCACTTTTCATCTTGTACTCTGTTCTCTTGGGTAGTACCTTGTATTAACTGTTTTCTAAGTACAGATTGGAAATGGCAGGTGCCAGAGCCTTTGACAGCTTTGTCCCAAGGCAAAGAAAATATCTGCCCAGAGACAGATCAGGTAATTCCACATCCATGCTTTAAAGCAGGGAACAGACATTTCTGTCTTCTCTTGGGTCCTGTTTGGCTTAAAGAGAGCTTATTGGGTGGGGGAACACAGACTGACTGACTTTTGTATGTTACAGCCCTGAGATGTTTGTCAGAAGATACACTTTCTGAATGGATGGCCTCTTATATTGTAGGACCATAGTTATTTAACATTGGGATTAAACAACGTGCTTTATATACATGGTGCAGTCGGCAGTTATTTTAACCCATGTTGCTTCCTAGTGTGGAAAATCTGCTTAAAATGGACATTGCTGAAATCATTGTACCATACACAAAAGGGTTATTAAAATGCATACAAAAAATCGAAAATGGGATTAGGGGAGACACTTTTTGGCTTTGAAGCCTTCTTCTGTCTCATGGCCAAGATGTCTCATTTTATTTTGCTTCCTGCTTTCTACTTTGCAATTTTTTAAAACCCCCTTTCTGTCCTCACTCAAAAAATTTCAGCTTGCTTTCATACATACATTAGGTTCCCACTGACTTCACCCTGGGCTTCAAAGGTAATAGGGGTTACTTTGCTTTGACAGTAGCCTGTGCCGTTCTGTCATATGCAAATAACTTACTTTGACATGAAGTAATCCTTTTATTTTAGTGGTTAATTTATTTTTATTATTATTTTTGGTTCGGTTCTGTCTTTTTTTATAAGTCAAAAATGACTTGAGGCACACAACAACAACTTCATTCTGGATTTTCTTTTTCTCAGTTCCAAAGCATCATTGTACTTTTCCTTCTGTAAATAACACCTGGCAATTTTAAGTTGTTTTAGATGAAGCAGTGCCTTTCAGACCATAGCTGAAGGCGACAGGAATTTGCAACTGAACACCAGACTCATGGTAATTAGGGAAATCTGAAGAAATCAAAATGTTGCAATGATTTAATGTACCTCATTTTTCTTGCCTTGAAATCGACTACCCTTCAATTTGTTAGCCACTATATATTTATATAATACTAACAAATGAAGCTGCCATTTTGCAAGCAAAAATACATATTCCTTATTATTATTATTATTATTATTATTATTATTATTTATATAAAGTAGAGTCTTGAGGACCAGGTTGCTCCTGTTGGCACTAATGAAAATTGCATTCCTGAAACTCCAAATTTGAGGGACAGAGCTTGTAAACTTTGTTTTCAAAAGCAATTTATTCTGCTACTCTTTATTCTGTTTAAAAAGTTACTCCTTGCTGTGACTGTACTTCTTACAATGACAGGAAGAAGTTTCGCTCATTGCATAAGCTGCATGTCTCTTTACTTTCCCATTACTTTCCCATTACTTTGCTACTTTTTAAAAGGTAAAAATCCTTAAGATTGATAATGGAATAGCATAAAACTTGAATAGTTTCCATCAAACTGCCCCTCAAAATGTTCTTAAAAGTAATTTTTGAAAATAAATAGAAATAAATATTCACCAATAAAGTGAATATTTTCCTTTTTATTATATTGCTTTTAAAATGTTACTTTGGCGGGTTACAGACCGCCGGTTTACGGCGGTCTGCCGCCGCCGCCGTTTGCTCCATGAGGGAGCTGTAGCAGCCACACCGTGCGGCTCCCACGCGGAGCAAAAAAGGAGCTCCAAAATGGAGCTCCTTCTTGCGGCGCCTCTATGACGTCGCGAGGTGCCGCGACACGTGCGGACGCACAGCGTCCGATACGTAAAGATGGCGGCGCCCGTATGAACAGGGCGCTGCCATTTTGTATGTATTCCATACGTACTAGGGTTAGGGGTGTGTGGAAGCACCGCCCCTTCCTAACCCTAATACGTATGGAATACGTATTTTTTGGCTGTCTGTAACCCGCCCTTGTCTCACACTTTTTACCCTTAAAAGTGATTAGTTACAGGTACAGTAGGCCCTCCTTCTACGCGGATTTGCCATGCGTGGATTTGAGCATCTGCGGATGGCAAACCCATATATTGTCTCTGTGGGAGGGCTGGGTGGCAGTGCTGGAGGCCTCTTGGTCTCCAACACCACCACCCGGACTTTTCTGTGGCAGCGGCAGCAAGGAGGCCAAGGTTCGGCCTCCAGCACTGCCACCTGGCCCTTCTGTGGCGACGGCAAGGAGGAGGTGGAGCAGCAGCGCAAGAGGCCTTCAAGGCCTCCAACATTGTCACCCGGTGTTTTCCACGGCGGTGGCAGCAGGAAGTAAGCAGGGACTCGGAAGGCAGGGAGGGAAGGAAGGAAGGAGGGAGGGAGGGAGGGAGGGAGGGAGGGAGAGAGGGAGGGAAAGAGGAAGGGAAGAGAGGAGGGGAGGCGAGGGACTTTTGTTCCCAATGGCGGCGCGCGTATATGCGCGCCATCATTGGGGACAATGGGACTTGAGCATACACGGATTTTGGTATGCATGGGAGGGGGTCCGGAACGGATCCCCCGCATATACTGAGGGCCTACTGTAATTATTATTATTATTATTATTATTATTATTATTATTATTATTATCCCACCTCTCCCTATGGATCAAGGCAGGTTACAGTGAAAATAAAAATACATAGTACAACTATCATCAACTTAATACAGCCACCCCCCTGCCCTCTAACCCTCCACCCTCAACATAACCATTAAAACAAGTTAAGCAATAAAATACTGTAGTTAAAAGCACTTTAAAAGCAGCAGATAGGAGTGAGATAGCTTGGGGCAAGTGGGGTAGTCCTTTTAATGGGAGGTCAAGCTGGGAAGGCCTGCCAGAAGAAATCTGTCTTGATCGTCTTTTTAAAGGTGTCAAGAGAGGTGATCTCCTCCAGCAGGTCATTCCAAATTTTTGGAGTGGTGGCTGAAAGAGGTGTTCCTCCAAGTAAACTGGACCCAACCCATGTTGGGCTTTAAAGGTAATAACCAACACCTTGTAGGAGCCTGGAATCTGATTGGCAGCCAGTGGAGAGATTTTAAAATAGATGTTATATGGTCAAATCTGGATTTATCAGCGACCAGTCTGGCTGCCATATTTTGGACCAGTTGAAGCTTCCTAACTTGGCACAAGGGTAGCCCCAAGTAGAGCGCATTCCAGAAATCGAGACGAGAGGTTATCAGCACATGTACAACCATTTCTAAGTCCCCTGGCTCCAGGTAGGGTCGCAACCGGCATATCAGCTGAAGCTGATAGCAAGCAATTCTGACCTTCACATCTATGTGTGATGACATCTGGAGTGACGGGTCCAAGAGCATTGGTTCCAGGACCCCTGTGAATAACAGAATCTGTGGATGCTCAAGTCCCATTAAATACAGTGGCATGGTAAAATGGTGTCCCTTAAATAAAATGACAAAATGAAGGTTTGCTTTTTAGAATCCATACATTTTAAAAATATTTTCAAACCATGGATGCTTGAATCCATGGATAAAAAATCTATGGATATGGAGGGCTGACTGTATTCAAAAACATTTCATTATTTATTTATGTACCTAAATGCATTGTATATCCTATATTTTTATTTTGTTTTTACCCTCCTTCCAAAATGTTGAATTCTATTTGTCTGAGAAAAGTGGAGTGTAAATCCAATAAAATAAATAAAAATTGCAAGGTGAAATGCAAAGTTGTCAACAACAAACTGTGACAGAAGTCACATGCCAGTAATATAACAGAAATCTGCATCAGGTCAAAGGTGGCGTCTTTCATTCTAAACCTTAATAGGCTTTCTGTATGTAAGGGAGACAACGGTTGCCTGTTTGATTTTGTCTTCGAACTAAACCTCAACTTTCCAGACAGTATCATGTGTGGCAAAACTAATTTTTGTTAATACAGTTTTCTTTCCCTGAATTGACTGAAGTTATTGGAGTTGCTGTAACTTCTCCTTGTGCAATCTCCGATGTGCCTGACTGTTTGGAGCAGTGATGTCACTCAGTCTTAGAGGTTTTCCTCACTCAATAAGGAAGCATATTTTTATTTTCTGTTTTTTAATCTGACTCAAGGTCGTTGGATCTTTTGTCTGCTTGACTGACCAGTTTCCATGGATACATGCTGCTGACAGCTTTTACACAGCTGAGAAATAAACAGATCTGGGCTTTCGGAGAATTATGTATGTAAATCTGAAGATGATGTGAGGTTCTAGAGCATTGCACCTTGACTTTTGGCTTTTGCCACTTAGGCTGTTAGTGGTTGTGTTGTTGTGACTTTAAAAATGTGCCTGGATTCATGTTTTGTCTTTTTCTGAGACACACAGACTCGACAAAGGTATAACGTGAGCCTTTTAAAAAATCACAGAAGTCTTATAGCAGTCACACCTTGCTTCTTCGTTTCCTCTTGGATTATTCAAACCTCACAGTTTATAGAACAATACTCTGTGCACAAACTCAAATGAGACTATCCTTCCTGCAATAGGAGAGATTATGCAGCAATTGGAAAGCAAGTTAAATTTAAAATGAAAAGTGAGCATAGTTTTCTGAGTAGATTATCTGAACAGAACCTCCCAGAAGCATTTTAGTCAGTTTGGTTACAATCCTAAACTCATTTATTTAGGAGTATGTGTCACTAAATTCTTGCGGGACTTCTGTCTGAGCAGATTTGCTTCAGATCATATTGTTAACACTCTGCAGGAAGAGTACTTTGTGTCTTGTTTTTTATATTGTTTATCTGGAGAAATTTTAAGCTTGCTTCTCATATCATTTTCAGGGTACTGGACTTAATTCATTGAAACCATGATTTGCAAGTAGAAATTAAATAGATGTTTATATGCATTGGATGGAAGCCAGCAAATGCAAGGAGAACAAGGAGCAGGTGTGTAAATATTTTATTTAGTTGAGTATTTCTCTCTCCGTTCCTCCCTCTTTTTTTTTCTTGACAAGAATAGTGTACTCAAGACTCAAACAAATGAAACTTAACTGCAAAAGGCAATGATTGATTACATCTTGGTAAAGGGTGTAAAGTCCATGAGAAGAGAGATGTTTAACCGACAGAGTGGAATTATCATATTAGGGTATTGGCACCTGTCAAGCATGACTAGTGTGGTGCTTTCATAAAGTGTCACAGAGCGACACTTGATAGGCATTTAATGCAGTGGGACAAAAGAATGGGAGTCTGTGTTGCTAGGGATTCTGTTGGCATTTTAAGGCCATGTTTTGACTGCTGCTGCCAAAGTTTTTTCTTCGTTTTAAGTCAGAGCAGTAAGTAATCTAATATTATGCCAGTGTATGCTCTTGTTTCACTGGGAGTGACTTAATGTTTCTTTGGTGTAGCTGAGATGAGAGTTAGGTTAACCAGCCAGTGCTCAAAATGTTTGTGCTCCTGAAGGTAGGATTAAATTAAAATACCCATTCTCTTGTTGTGAACGTAAAATACATCAAGGACCTCTTCCTCCTACATGCAGTGTTACATAACCAGTTGGAGAATGTGGGGTTGGTGCATACCACTGGGGATGAGGTGAACTTTGATTCTAGCATGCTTTTGTACACCAGTATCATCTGGACATTTTATGTCTCAGTTCATGTTATAACATTCTGCATGCAGTAATAAAAGGAAGAGATGCATGGGGATAAGATTAGTTCCAAGTGTCCTTGTGAATATGTATATCTAATGTGAGTTGGAGAGACCTTCTAAGATTCAGACTCTGCTGTTTGCACACAGGTGTGTGTGTGCATGTGCCCATGCCTGTGTGCACATGTGGTGATAAAAGTGCATTTTGTCAGCAGAGCACCTTGTTCTAAACACTTCACAGACAGTTGAACTTGCCACAATCAGGTTTTTTTTTAAAAAAATCAGTTCTAAGGAGAACCCTGGCTTAAAAGAAAAACAAACTACTTTCTGTATGTATGGGTGACTATCTGCATATATCCATACATATAAACACCAGCAAATCTGATTTGGGCAGTTGTTAGCACCTTTCACAACTATGGAGGGGTGTACTGCATGTTTCACTGGCCTTACACCCAACATGCACTCCTATACTTAGAAAACAGAGGCAGAATTGTGGGAGTTGCACCATATTGGTAATGGATAGGAACAGGAGTGCTCCCCTGCTCCCTAGGGATTGTATGAAGTCCTTTACCATCTGTACCATGACACTGACCACAAAGGCTGGTCTGATATGTAAGCTGTGAATTTTTCAGTGTCCTTGGCCTATGTTATTGTGTCAGGACAGGCTTTGAAAGGCCATTCTCATACATACCTCACAAAGGAGACACCTTGATCACGAAGGAGGTTTTTCCAGGGTGAAGCTCATCCATTGCATTCGGGGTGTGCTGACCCTGTGATTTTCCCAAATGCAGGAAACTTGACTGCATAATTTGTGATAGTGGGGACTGTGTCCACATTTTCCCCTGTTAAAATTAATAAAAACAAAATCTCAAAAATGAAAGGCAATTCTCAAACTTAAGGAAAGAATCAGTGTCTCAGTCTTCAATGTCAATGTGCATTTGAGACCGTGAAGTTCAATTGGACTCTCTTTTGAAGGTGTAGTCTAGAGAGCTAAAATTCTGTGCAAGTGAGTTGTGTATGTTTGTTGCTTTCCACTTGGTACTGGTGATGTTTAATGCCCAAGTAAGGTTGGAGGAAATGCTAATATCGTAGAGCCTAGCTTGTTACAAGCTGCCTGTGTTGAATGTTACCAGCCTTCACAGCTCTTCTTACCAGTGGAGGAAAGCCCAACCACCCCTCTCCCTCAGTTTAATAGAACTAATATTTAGCATACATAAGATTTTCAGTTCCCTGTTGGATTTCAAGATAAAAACAAACAAGATAAACTGTGTAATAGATGAAGTCGAAATCCCATGGCAGAAAGTAGTACTTACGGTTTACCTGGATATTTATGGGATTAACACTTTATGTAGCAAATTGTTTATTTTAAGAACATTGGCCTTGTTTTGCAAAACTGACATACTTTGCTTCATTTATTTAGAATAATAAAGTATTAAAGTAATTAAAATAATGCAACTACAGCAGTTCACAGGATGCAACATTTCTACTGTTCTTATTTTCTACCTGGAGTGTCCCAACCCTGCTTTATAAAGTACTGGGACAGTAGTGGTTTTGTGGCATCAAAAGGCTGTGAAAGCACCTGAGCTTTGCTGTTCAGAGAGCTTTGTGGAGGTGAAGAGGAATCAACCTATGGGACTCTTAACAGCTATGTCTGCAGACTCATTGAAGATAAGTAGGATGAAGCTTGAAAGCAGATGCCAGTTTATCGACATAGTATTGCTATTTTAAATAGACTGAGGTATACAAAGCTGCCTTAGTGAGCAGATTGTACTACTAGAGATTAGGTGTTGGAAGAAGCAATAGTGACTCACTCTAGTCTGTTGTAGAGACTTAATTTTGTTATCAGAATAATATTTTGTTCACATCCTTCAATCTGATTTTGCTTAACCCCAGAATATTGAGCACGAGGGGGCAACTGTGTGAGGTCTAGGGGCCAATTTTCCACTACTGATCCACCCCATGGGCTGCGACCCCCCCACTCCATTTCAAAATGATGACTGGAAATACAGGTGGCCCTCCTTATACACAGATTTTTTATACACCGATTCAAGCATCCACAGTTTGAAAATGTTCAAAAAAAAAGTATAAATTTCAAATATCAAACCTTGATTTTCCATTTTTTATAAAGGACACCATTTTGCTATGTAATTATATTTAATGGGACTTGATCATCTACAGATTTTGTTATCCACAGGGAATCTTGGAACCAAACCCCAGTATATAACAAGGGCCCAATGTAATGTCATGTCACTTTTGCCATCATTTTGAAAGCTAAAAAGAGGGAAAATAAGAGATGGAGTAGGGGATCCGAGTGGTTTGGAGCTTTCTTTCTTTTGCATATTTGCATGCATTGGGAGGATTTGGGTGTTATTTTTGGCTGATTGTTGCCTGAAAATTGTGCCATTTTCAGAGAAATTTGGGGGACTTGTGGGTCTCCTCAGGAAGTATAAAAGTAAGCTGAGGAACTGCATGTCACTTGGGAGACACGCTCTCCCCACTCCTGAGACAGAATGCTGCCAGTATTTTAAGATGAACAAAAAACATTGGTGAAATAGTTGAAAGAGTTACAATTATTTGCACATTCTGCTTTGAGGTATGCTATTAAATGCATAAACATATAACAGTGTGAACTGAAGAGAGCAAATGTTGCTTCAGGTGCAGCGCTGAAACAGTTTTGCATTGCTAAAAAGAAAGGTTGGAAATGTAAAATTAATATGGGAGTCTGTTGTAACTGTTTGAAATTGCGCAGTTCATTGAGTACTGTACTTTCTTGCATGTGTTCCTTTAGAAATGCAGTTTGTGCCATTACATACAGATAAAGTTGGTCTACAGCTGGATTTGGCTTTTCTACTTAAGTTAGTATTTCCATTTGAGGGAACAAATTTTCTTAGTCAAAGTATTGTAGGTGTTGGAGTTTTGCCCAATAATCAGAACACTTTTATCATGACATTTTGGCAGCAATATTTCATAATCAGTATTTCAGAGTGCCATAATTATGGAAACGGTTTTTGCCCATGTAAAATGTCTTGCATGACTACCTGTCTAGTCACAATTGTTTGTTTCAGTTTGTGGCACACTGTCATTCAAATAATATATTGAGAACATTCTACCCTCCAAATATGGGATAGACTAGATAAACTTCTAGAGAAGGGAAGCTTTTGGTTATGAACACTGTCGATTTAATAACATCCACATACTCAAATATTAAGATACATTATTTATTTTCTGTATTCTCAGCTGCAGCTAAATAAACCATTCTGTCAGTAAGTAAATGGAATTATGCCGTTCCTCACCAACTGCATGCTCCTGCCAATAAGTATTGTTCCCATGAGAAAAAACATGGGGATGGGACAACTGCTAGTCGACATTAATACCTCTGGTATTGTCAGATTTACTTAAACTATAAACATTGAAGCTAGTCTGCACAAAAGATAGCAAAAACACAATAGCTGAGCCGTATTGCATTTCTGTAAATACATGTTTAGATTATTGTTATAGTTGATAATCTCTAACTAAAAATAATTTTTCTTTAAAACTGGATAGAGGTGGAAAATGTGTCTACCTTACTTGATTCAACTCCCCATTTGCTAAAGTTGTCAGTTGTTTTTTTACACCTGCCATTTACTGTCCTCATCCACAGGCTTGAAGAGACTCAACTAAATGGCACTGCAGTATTTATTTGGCATACTTGTACAATGGATATACTGTCTGTACACAGTCACCGTTTAGAGAGCTGTCATCTTGTGTGTGCTATACAGGTTGTGTCTGCACTGTAGAAATAATGCAGTTTGACATCACTTTAAGCACTGTAGCTCCATCCTATGTAATCCTGGGATTTGTAGTTTCACAAGGTGTTTAACCTTCTTTGTTAAAACATGCTGGTGCCTTACAAAACTTCAAATCCCAGGTTTCTGTAGGATGGAGCCATGGCAGTTACAGTAGGGTCCAACTGTATTATTTCTGCAATATAGATATACCCACAGTCACCTCAAAAGAACTGGCAAAAGCCATTCTTGGTTCTTCAGATCAGCACAAGGGAATTACAAGTTTGTTAGGATGGAGGGAACTACACAGATTGTAATTCCATGCAAAGAGCTGAACTTCTCTCCCTGAAACAGTTAAATTAATTCTGAGCTCTCTATTAATTCAAAAGTTTGTCGAGATTTTTTTTTCAGAGATAGAGCATACAGGTATGCTAATATTGTTGTGGACAGCCTTTTCTTGTTTGCTGACAATGTAAAAATAAAGGAAATCTATTGCAAAAAATGAAACAGTATCCTAAGATGTCATTTTTCCTTTTAAAGAAGAAAAATGACATGCCTAATGGAAGGACTTCTTTCCTCTAATCTTGGATGGTAGGACTTACATTTTAAGGCATTTTTTTCTTAGGGGTGAAGTTTTAATGGTGTGTGTGTGTGTGTGTGTGTGTGTGAAAGAGAGAGAGAGAGAGAGAAGTATGTGTTTCTTTTTGCTTTTGTTCTCTAAAATTGGAAACAAATCTAAGTAGTGAGTAGATATTACATGTTTAAAATGGAAAAATTGATCATGACACCTGCTCAACCTGTAGTAAATCTCAATCCATATACTTTTCCCACTCCAGATTAGGCTGAAACCAAGCTGTTGCCATGACTTCACCAGTCAGCCTTTTTCTTACCTACAATTTTGTATATTTTTGCTTGGTTGAGACCAAAAAAGTCTGACCATGGTATTTGTACTTAGTTTTTCTCTCCAAAAACATTTAAACTGAATCATGTGAGGCAGGTAATATTGGCTCTGAAGACTGGCTCTACAGAGTTTTGTAGAGGAAGCTGCTTTGATGTTAGAGATTTTTTTTAGCCCTTGAGCAGCCTGTAAATTTTGCCATTAGCTAATAAATATCCCTGCCTCCTACTGTGTCTTATGTGGGATCCTGTAGTATTTTTATTGCTAGGGTGATCCCTCTTTTGGTACCATGTGGTGCTACAGCAGGGCCACCAAGGAGAATCCTGCTTTGTGAAGATGAACAGAGAATATGTTCCTCAGAAATGCCATGCTTAATGAGGCTAAGGTTCTGGTATTAAGAGATGTTAATGAGCTGGAGCATATAAACTAACCACAGGAAAAATCCATTTAATGGTAGCAGCCGCAAAAAAAAAGAAAGATGCTGTTAATATAGAAGCTGAATCACAATTTAATGCAGCTGGAGAAATGGCCACCATCTTCCCACTCTGAAGGGATCTCCATCACAGAAAAGCTTGAGAAATAGGATGGAGATATCTGAACTTAATTACTGTAAAGGGTGCTGTTCAGCTCCTTCGAAAAGGCCTGGTTAATTAGGGCTAGGACTGGGGGGGGGGGGACACTGGAAGCTAAGGGTTTGAATCCCCACTCAGCCATGGAAACCCACTGGGTGACCTTGGGCAATTCACACACTCTCAGAGGAAGGCAATGGCAAACCCCCTCTGAACAAATCTTGACAAGAAAATTCAGTGATTGGTTTGCCTTAGGATCACCATAAGTCAGAAACAACTTGAAGGCACAAAACAACAGCAGCAAGCTGTTATTAATACATCTTGTCCTTCAGACTCTACATATAAAGTAGGTTAAATCTGCACTTCCCTGTTTAGTTTCAGTTATTCAGTTCAAGATATTTCATTCTCTTTGCTGTTTTTTTTATTTGCGAGAATAAGGGTACTTACCATTTAGAGGTAACATTTTACCTTTCTTTTGAGTTACATATGTCTGTCAACCTCACATTGTGTTGAAAGTTGAGGGAAAGTTGTGTCAGTACAGTTGAGAATCCTGTTCAGGCATTATGACTAATTGTAGGTTAAACATATCAAGAAGGATTACAGTAACATCCACAAAATGGTGATACCTTTATCTTGACAACCACAATACACAAAATATATGATGCAAGCTTTCAAAGCTCCATAGGCTTCTTCATCAGGTAAAGGTTTTGTGTTCTGTATTGAAATGGTGTGGATGCACACATCAGGAGGGAGAGTATGCTAATCCTGCCTACTCTGTCTAATCATGTTGCTTTTCTCATGTAGAAAGCAACTTTAACAGTTCAGAATGCTAACTTCTGTCTGTGTATTTAACCAACAAGTCATTTCATTTTAATAGTGGTGTGGTCTGTACCTGTCCACAGAATTGACAATGTAAATTTTAAAAGGAAATCTACAGTCTCAACAATTGCCCTCTAACTCATCCTTCTTCAATCTTCTTCTCTTCAGAAGTTTTGGATTACAGTTCCCAGCATTCTTGAACATTTCCTAGATTGGCTCAGATGTGAGGCCCCAAAACCTAGAAGACATCAGACTGGGGAAGGCTGCTGTTAAATAAAAAAGTTACATGATGCAGTTTGTTTTGAAAACAACTCCTGCAAACAAAGAAAGTTGGTGTGACAGCTGAGGAATTCTATCATACAAATTACATCATGCAATTTTTATAATATGATAGTGTTTATGTCTCCTTGTATACAGGAAGGAAGAGAAATGCCTGGTCGCAATGTTTCAATAGGTACAAATTTTGCTGCCACTCAGCTTTCATTGTTATAAGTTCATTCTTTGCAGTCATATAGAAAAAAGTGCCTGTACTGAAGAAAGTCTTATATTAATACTTGGGAAAAACAGGTTCCAGATGTGCAATCTTCCCAACCCTTTTTATTGCCGTATTTCAAATAATGGACCAAACAATGATTGCATATGCTATAAGCATCAGCTTCCGTCCCCTAAACAGTGTAGGTTGCAAAGAAGTATTCTGAAGAGTCACATGATAACACTGCAAATAAATCTCTTAAACTCTAAATAGATCCCCAGTCAGTTATCTTTACTGGACCCAGAGGTTTCAGACAAAGTTGCCTCAGCGTGGTATTGCATCTTAATGAGCATTCAAGGCACATACATATATCACAGGATGAAATCCTACAGTGGGAAGATTATACACATGTTTGGAGGAGCTTTACAGGTGTTGTGACTGAATTGAACACCATCTCCCAGTCAAATTGACTAAAGCAATATGTGTGTGTGTGTGTGTGTGTTTCATTTATTGTTTGGCAACATGTATGGAAGAAGCCAAAAATCAATTTCTTTTTTTCCTCAATAAAGCCCCTTGAGAGTTGGAAGAAAAGACATATCTTTACATGTCTGGAAAACCAATGCAAGCTCTCTGGCCCTGATTTCCATTGCATTTATTTTATCACTAATTTCAACCACAGTTCTCCACCTGTAATACAAATCTAGTTGAAGTATGACGAGGAAACCTGGACAGTATTTTGCCAATCCATGGTTTTTAATGTAGGTAAAATTCGGCTGGCTTTTGGCTAGATTACAAATACTTCTATCTCTGTGATTGCTCAGTGACTATTTCTTAAGACATACTTCTGTCAAAGAAAGTGTCATAAACCCTGCACTCTTCTGAGACACAATCCAGCAGGAGTAAGACGATCTCACTTTACCACTGCACATGCCCACCTGTGCACCTCGAAACCAGCTCCAGAGGGAGAAAGAGAGGGATATTCCATTATACTGGCCCTGTAGTGCTAGTGTCACATTGGATTTGGGCCTAATTGTTTTAAGTACAGGAATGTATTCAGACAGTTGACATTTGTGAAATGATCCAGGATGGTCTGATGCTAGACAAAGCTTCGACCTGAGATAAACAGATATATGGACTGATAACAAGGTCTTGGAGGTATCATACTTTCTCAGTCAGCTGCAATAGAATGGTAATAACTTGGTGCACAAAGTTGTTGCAGAGCATGCTATTTGTAATCATAAATCACTTTATCTTTTGTATTACCATTTATGCCATTAAGCCGAAGGCCATTGAAAGCTCTCAGGTAAATGATGGTATCCTAACCTCAGTTCACTCACCTTTAAAATATGAATAAAAATGTTGAATGTACTTTAAGGAGTTGTAGCCTCAAGTGACATATATACTAATGGCATTTATTGTTAGAATGACCTGAGAATTACCTGTGGCTCAATTGTCACATTAATTTTTATCCATATTTCTGTTGTATGTAAGATTAACAATTCTATGAATATTAACAGAACTAAAAGAAGCTACTGGGTATTTATTATATAGGTTCCTTGGTATATAACTTAAATGATTAAGCTGAACATGACTTCACTGTTGGCTGAAATAGCACTTGATTTAGATAGGTGAATGTCAATCATGTTAAGTGTTTCAGTTAATGTTAGTGTACTTAAGATTAATTTTCCACCACTGATGCTGTGTACTGTTCAAGTCATATCATTGCATATGCCTCAAACCCATCTCCAGAAATTAGAAAAATTATGTGGAGGATCTTACCTCACTTTAAGAGATGCAATTAACATTTTTTGAATATGGATTTAATTTTGCAGGTTTGTGTCATTAAACATAACATTTGACTTGTACAAACCGCTGACAAATCAGGTTTAATTCAAATATCCTTCCTTGGGTGATTCTTGAATCAAAGCACTGCACTTGGCATCCCTTTTGGGCTGAACTGCTTTAGATTTTTATCCATTCAAGGCGAAAATGGTGCTCCCCTTGTAAGTTCTGCAGCCCGGGAAGCCTGACACATGATTGCTGTTTGAGTTATCTGCTCTTAGTAAACAAACTATGGGATAATACCAATTGGACAATTTCAGAAACATTATGAAATGGGCTAATTGTAGGACATAAATGCAATTAATAAGGCCAGATTATTAATTTGTCATTTTCTATATTCCAGTCTACATGCAATTTAATGATCAGTTTGTTGTTGTTGTTGTTTGCTTTCAAGACATTTCTGGCTTACGGCGACCCTAAGGTGACCCTATCATAGGGGTTTGCTTGGCAGGTTTCTTCAAGGGGGATTTGCCATTGTCATCCTCTGAGGCTGAGAGAATGTGACTTGCCCAAGATCATCCAGTGGGTTTCAGTGGCTGAGTGGAAATTTGAACCCTTGTCTTCAGAATCATAGTCCAACACTCAAACTACTACACAACACTGGCTGGCTGAAGCACTCAGATCTGATGGCCTGTATATGAACACCAATAGGCATCATAATTTTGATTATTGCCTTAATGTACTGATCACACTAATAACTGCAATTATGCCTTTTGGTGTCCATATATCAGCTCTGAGTGCTTCAGTCACTCCTGCTGTCTTGGAGGTAAACTGAACAAGTGTAGTTTACATTTTATTCAGTTTTTGTCTGTATGGAAAACACCAGATTTGTTGCTAGTGAAGCTAGAATAGAGTGGAATTAAAAAGTTAGTCTGGTTCAAATTAACCAAGGGAAATTTGTCCTAGTCTTGATATCTCTTTAGATTTAAAACTATGTTTGATTTGGCAAAAAAATGTGCTTTTGATACACAGTATTTGGATACCACTACATCTTTTCAGAAAGGAATTTGTTGCTTTACTGCTTGGGATTTGCACATGAATACATATATATTTTCTTTCGAAAGCTGGAGATTTTAGGACAATAGAAGGAAGAGGTAAAATGCTTGCAGTTTAGAAGTATTTAGTTAATCTTCTGTGATAACTCTTTCCCCACTTACCTACTGGATGTGGATCTGTGTTTGAGGGTAGTCTTCTTCATTGCAGCTGGTAGATTCAAAAGCAGTTTTTCTCATTCTGTTTCCTTTTAAAAGGAAGTAGGAAATGTTTTTTTAGGACAAGTATCTGCATGTGGTAATAACTGCGGTTTGAATTACAGTACTCTGTTTTGCATTGTCTTTTTAATATAACGTCAGTCTTTCATCTTGTTAAGGGCTTACTCTAGATACTGCATTTTCTCAGTTTTGTTCTCTTTATTCCATTCTTGTGTCTGGTCTGTCTGTTTACTGGATGTTAGCATAGTCATCAAAAATAACAGCTGTTGGCAGCAGCTTGAACTCACAGAAGTTATTAGTTGGGTTGCTGTCATTAACTGTTTGGTGACTGGCTACATAAAAGACCCATTCAAAATGGTTGTTGAAAAGAACAACAGATTCATGGCTAAGAATAAACTAGAGAAACTATTTTTACATGGCTGTCTCTCTAATTCTGGTCACAGCACCACCTCTTGTTGGAAGGACAACACTACAGTTAAACCTTTGTATTGTTGCTTTGATGTATCCCATCTTTTGATTTCTTCCTCCAAACGTTTCAGAATCATAAATCTTACACTGATGTATGGGAATTTGGGCTATATTGCTTGTCCCCATCTTCAGTCATAAAGGAGATAAATAAAATTTCATGAGAAACACCCCGGACTGAAAACAAATTGGAAACAGGATGAGTGAGGGAAAATAATGGAATTGATTTTCTGAATGCAGGCCATGTGTAGCTGTGAATGAACTATTGAAGAACGTTGTGGAGTCATTTTAGTGGTAGTTCACAAGAAAAGAAGGAATGATGAACTATACTTGACTGGGATTTGGAACATAAGCAACTCAATCTTTGTTGAATCAGGCTACCTGGAAATTTCATTTCAATTCTGGTTGTCCTAGCTGACTTGGTCTAATTAATCTGTGGGTATGTACATTTTATAACCTCGAGTGAAGAAATTGTCTGGTGCAAGGTATTTGGTATTGCCTTGGCAATGTGCACTCAACTTCTAGAACAGGGATAGGAAAGCATTTTCATCTGTCAAGAGCTATTGACCCATGGGTGGGAAATCAACCAGAGGCCACAAACAATTATAAATTCATTGCATGAATGAATTCCCAGTTTAGTTATATTCTGTGCTCGGAACTGTATCGGAACTGAGGTACACATTTCAGTGTATTGTAAAAACAAGTCAGGTTGGGATCTATTGAACTAATGAGAAATACTATAATTATCCCAGAAAGGGGCAATGGAGGAAGACAGATAACCTGCTCCTTATAGCGGTATATTTTGGCTGGAGCAGGAAAGATTGAGACTGCTGCTAAATGGTGTTTAGAACATCCCTTCAGTTGTACCCAGCCACCTACTTTTTTTTAAAATTGTGAACCATGTTGGGTCCCACATTAGGAGATATATCATAAAATAATAAATTTTCTATGGGAAAGGCTGGCAGGATGGTTCCTCCCCCTAAAGAGGCCAGCATTGGGAGGAGTACTGTGCTCTGTTCAAATTACTTTTTGTTAGTGGATCTTTCAAGTAGAAGAGAATAGGTGTTCCATGGGAATGCAGAGCAGGTGGCTGAAATGAAGCAGAGTACCACATCTGGCCCTGTGTTCTTATTTGCTTTCTCCCTGCCTAACCTCTTCCAGCATTGTATGGATTGGCTACACAAAGCTTGCTTTCATTCTCACAAAACTATTGAGGGGTGTGTGTGTTGTATTGCTCAATTGCTTTGGCCCTTTATTGCATTTTGCTAATTTTATTTCTTATTTAAGAGTTCCTGCAGTTCTAGAAGTCACTAGAGCTTTGTAAGTTCAGCTTAAAAGCCTTTTAAATAGTCATTGGGATATGTAACGATAGAATCAATCTTCTGAGCTATTATTATATCTAGAAAACTGGATTGGATATCCATTCTCATATTTAAAGCAAAATTACTGGCAAGCAGCCATAAGTTCTAAAACACACAGAGAGGTAACCTGTGTAAAAGGTGTTGGTGTCTGTAACAGCATTACCATTTGGTGTGTGATATTTTTCAGTAAATCAGACTCTGCTGGCAACAAAATCACTTCTGAAGAAGGTCTTTTTATCCATTAAACAGCTTCCATTTTCATTCTTTCATTTTCAAGCTTATTCCGTACTGAGTAGGCTACCTACTAATAATGATTAGATCTCTTTAATTGGAGTGTTATAAGCTTCAATTACCAGCTTGTCCACTGATAACTCTGCTTTGGGTGAGTGGGGGGAAATTGGTTAGCGGTAGATTTCGTTTTAAAAATTAAATAGAAACTAAGAGTGTGATGTAAGTCTGAGGCAAATTGAATTAATTTCCTGTTCCACTTCTGCTTAAGGTAGACAGATAAATAGCTGATTTCTTAAAGGCTGTACTCTTTCCTTGAAACTGTTGCTCACAATATCATTGAACATTTTTATTCTCCACCTCACCCCACCCACTACCTTTCAGCCCCTCAGATATAATAATAATCTCTCTGATCTGAGGCCAGTAACAACATACTTATCTGGCAAAAGTCAGATGCAATCCTAAGCTTCCTAGCAACAGAAGCCTACTGCTATCCATCCCTTCAGCGGGGTTCTCAAGTTCAAAGATGCAAGGTTTTTGTTAATAATGGCTGTTTTAATTGTTCCAGTCCCCTCACTGCCAGAGATCCTTGGTGTTGCTTCCGTATTGCCTGTTCTTCCCTTATCAGTAGTGACAGGAAGTACAGCCACATCAGAGGATACTGTCTGGCAATCGGTTCTTCTGTGTTGGCAGTGGAAGGAGCCAGCGGTGGAGGGAGAGCAAAAGGATAATCTTAGAATAATGAATTCTGAGAAAAGCTGTTCATATAGTAGTTTTAACTGTGCAAGACAAGCCCCCTTTGTCTCTGCCTTATGTTCTTTACTTTCCACTTTTTCCATGAGAATTAATGTACTCTGAAAAGGGCATGGGCTCTTGTTCAAAATGTCTCCATATGACATCTCTGGAGAAAAAATTAGCCAATGTGGGACAAAACATTTACAGATAATTTAACCAAGGAATTAGGTTGAATTTCTCCTTGATAGAAAAAAAAATAGGGAAGTTAGGCATAAAAAATGAGTTGTGTGCTTCTGAAAATTTCAAAAGTCAAAAGAAGTTCATGGAATGAATGTCCTTACTATACAGGATATAAATTTATTTATTATGTTACAGGTCATACTTGTATTGTAGACAACAGTATTCCTAGATACCTTTCAGATCAAAACAGTTCAAAATAGAATGCTGTGTCAGTACCACAGACAGGCTCCCACCAAATACAGTTAGAGACCAGCTGTGTTTAAGGGAGGAGCAGGAGCAGAAGAGAAGAGAGTGAAGAATAGAATGCCACTATTTGATTTTTAAGGAACACCAGCAATTTTTAATAGTTGCTGCTGTAGATTTTTATTAGTTGAATATGATGACATATAAAATATGCTGGTTTATTTTAAAATTATCATTATTAAAAGTTATTAACAAAACTTGCAACATAAACAATGTTTTCCATCTAGTTTTATTAAGAGCATAATATATGTTCGGATGTAAGGGCCACATTACAATTAAGTGTGGGATCTGGTTTTAACTTTACTGCTAGGACTATGACAGCCTGCCTTAGAGCATCTTCAACACCTTGCTCCTTGAACAAGGAGCATTGCCCAAGGAGCGTTATTTATGGAAGTGGTGATATATCTAGCACTGATGCTACTTTACAGGCAAAAGAAGTGATTGGGAAGAGTTGGAGGGATGGATGTAGCTAGGATTTTGGTAGATATCCATTCTTTAAATAGCTAGAATTGGAGTTTCTTGGCACTTTTATTCAGCTGAACAGCGGTATTTAATGTAGGTAAAAGCAAACTGGGAATATTCAGCTTGCAATGATAGAATTTATGATAGAGGGGATCTTAGGCAGAAAACGTAGAAAAGACTTTTCATTATGAGATGCTGGAAAGTTATTGCCAGTTGTAGAAAACTGCAGTAGTGTAATTTCTTGTAACTCAATTATGTATATTCATTTCGAGATTCTTTTCTTGTTGTTCAGGTGGGGAAAGAACTATCACACATAGCTCTGAATGTAGTTTCTTTAAAGCTGGAAGAGGCACTCAAATGTTAATTTGCCACCTTTCTCTCCTGGATTCAAGGCAGCTCCCAGAAATAGTAAATTAAAAATGTCTACAATAAATCTGTGGGACTTCCAGAGTTCAAAGTGTGCAGTCAGCCCTCCATACCCAGGGATTCAACCATCCATGGCTTGAAATAAGAGAAACAAAAAATCTTGATTCTGCCTTTTTATATAAAAGACATCTTTTTACTATGCAATGGCATATAATGGGAGTTGAGCAGCCATGGATTTTGATATCCACCAAGAGTGGGGAGTCCTGGAATCAAATCTCAGTGGATACCAAGCATCCACTATATAATGAATAAAAATGCATGGCATGGTTAGACAACAATAGAGTAGAAAGCATTGGGTTTCTATGCAACTGAAATTTGGAACAATTATTGTGGAAGGAACTACTTTGGAAGGAACAAACGATTGAGGAATCTGAATGAGAAAAATTTGACTCATTCTACTGACTTGTAACATCTGGGACAGTTTCTGTCCAAGAGTCTGTGTAACATTTTATGGTGCTCAGTATATCCCAGTGGTTTAATAATACTGTTATTTCATAGAATCATAGTGTTGAAAGAGACCACAAGGGACATCCAGCCCAACCCCCTGCCATGCAGGAACTCTCAATTAAACATACTGTTAAGTGTTAAGTTAGCTGAAACAAAATTATTCAGCTGAATTGCATGCTTTTTTTCAGCCTAGTGAACAGCAACAAAATAACTTCTGTGGTCAAGTTTTAGTTAGAAATGAAGTTCTTTCCTACTGTCACTACAGATCAAGGTGTTTATGATACACAGTCAGAATGGAGATTCAGTAGCTTCAAAACAATTAGGAAATGATGCTGATGTTACCTCGGTGTTATAATGTACTTTACATTTTCATTGTAATAAACTTCTCTGTGGATTGATTTCCATGATCTCTTTTAAAGTGCTTAAATGCAAGGCCCCTTTCATCCTGAACCTGACAAATTAATGTTGCATTGATTTCCCTGGACAGGACTTCCATGTAAATACCCTTCAGGAATGTAATATTAGAGTCTCTCTTGTTCTTTCACATTTGTAACTGACTGCATCCATTTCAAAATAGATTTTCAGGAGATGTCCCATTTCAAAAGTGGTAATGATACGGCCAGCAACAGTCTGTTTATTGTAAAACTGTTGGCATTTATCTCACCATTAGTCTCATCTGCTTAAATACATATGCAGAGGTTCAGCACACAGATAAGACAGAAATTTTCCTGGCACCAGCACCATGTTCTTTATTTCAGACTAATGTTCCTGCTCAGAAAAGTGTTCCAGCTTCCAGGAATGGAAATTCTTCTTTTTTGCCCCCCTGCCTCTATTTATATGGAAGGGGGAGGTTTAGGAGGGTCCTGGGAACTTAAAACAATTGCCTTGGAGGACCACATGCAGCCCCATTTTAGATGATGTTTTGATTACTTCGAATACTGCCACTGCCATCACTGTTGGCCTTTAATATCTATGAGGGTTCCATTCTGGACCCACTTGTGGATGCAAAAAACCACAGAACCCATAGTTTTTAATGACGCCA
>NC_056524.1:191506737-191515608 GCF_019175285.1 Sceloporus undulatus
TGCATGTCGTGGCCACATGTGCAATAGCCACATGCACACATCACCATCAGATCCAATGGGGCTCGCCATCCGCGGATGCTCAAATCCATGAATGGCAAGCCCACGGTAGATAGCATACTTGGGAATTCTGTTGTATGAACCAAGATCTCTTCTGTACAGATAACAAAATAACTCACTATTTTCCTTATTGCCCGGCCTTCATGCCTGGCTCACTTTTCCTAGTTTGCTTAACTTGCTCATTATCCACCTTGTCTGTTTAACCATTTTGTGACAGAAACATGTAGGGAATATTTGAGGACCTGTGTTTACCAGCAAATCTGCTCGACAGTAGATAGTCCCAGACAACTCTCAGATACAGAGTTGGAAAACAGTTTTCCAGGGCAAAGGTTATGACTTCCAGACCAAAACTAAAGTGTAATGTGTAATATCACATACATAGTTAGCACTTTCTCTTTAAAAAGCGTACATAACAAATGGCCTGATCAAGATTATATTGAGTAGTGAAGGGAAAGGAATAAATTTACTGTATATACTCATCTGTAAGTCAAGGGCAGGTTTAAGGTCAAAATTACTGATTTTGGGATGATCAATGGCTAAGTTAAGGGTATAACCTAGGGGCATGTAACAAAGTTTATAAAGGATGAAGCAAAGGAAAATAATGCCAGAGAACTTACAAAATTCCACCAAGCATAACTGTTGTGCTCACAGGAAAGACAGAGGTGGATGAGAGACTAGAGGGGAGTCAGTGCTTCCAAGACAAATTATGTTTTTGTTTTTTACCAAGGGATGGTTCCTCTTTAAATAAGAGTTAAAATATAGTACAGTACTTACATTGACTTGTGAATAGGTCGGCTCAGGTTTTTGGGGCCAATTTTTAGACTGAAATTTCTAGATTTATTCATGAGTACATACAATAAATCTTTATTCATTGCTCCAATCCCAATACAAATTGGGGGCCCTGTGCCCTTTGTAAAAAATATGCAATTGCTAAGGGAGTGAATAATGTCACACTTATGCTTTGTCTAAATAGGCTGGAAATGTGGCGTTTCTTTCTTTAGAAACTCAGCACTGCTTCTCCACCTCAGCCAGATTAGAAAAGTTTCTTTTAAGGCACTAGGAACTACAGGTGATGGCTACACTTGAGCCTCTTGGCTCTGCACTGCCCCTCCCCTCCCTGTTTCTCTTATGTGGGCTAGACCCTACTAAGATTGATGGAATCCTATTGAACAGAAGATAAAATGCAGGGTGGGGAGGGAGTGTTGCTTTATTTGGCAAAGGTTGTCAGGATTCCTGTTCTAAAATAACATGGCAGATGGTACTCAGTTGACAACTCCAGGGTGATTCCTGCTGGCAAGGTTGGGTGGGGGGTTGAGAAGGAAGAAACTCAGAGTGAAATAGTTCAAAAAGCTTGAGCTTTGGATATTAGCACTTTTGCTAGGTTATTTATTACACAGTGATGGAAGGAACAATTAACATACTGATTTTGAATTGTGTAGGTTTCTTCTTTAGTGTAGGTTTCTTCTTTAATGATTACATACCAACTTTCTTCAATGTAATAATTCCAGGTTGGAACAGAAAGGGAAGTTGTTCCTGGGCAGCAAACCCATATGTTACAGCTATCCAGTTGTGGAAGTTTGTGCACAAACAACTTCTTAACAGGAACATATTCATTGTGAACCAGATGTAGTAGTGTTTTAATATAGGAAAAACTGAAAAGATCAATTTATTTGGGAGGCTTTACGTTCAGCTCTTTCTTGCTTAGGTCCAAATCACACTGCAAAAATAAACCAGTTTGAGACTGCTTTAACTGCCCTGGCTCAGTGCTAGGGAATCCTGGGAATTGTAGTTTATTGTGGCACCAGAGCTCTCTGGACAGAAAAGGCTAAATGTCTCACAAAACTACAGTTCCCAGAATTGAGCCAGGACAGTTGAAGAGGTCCCAAACTGGATTATTTCTGCAGTGTGTTTTGGACTTTTGTCTGAGTAGGATGACGTGGCCAAATTTGTCAGCAAAAGATGTACTGGGGCATAAATGAAATTTGTTTTTTCATCTGTAGAAGCTGAATATTTATCAGCTACCATGGGTTCCCACCTTTCTCCATCTCTTTCAGTAAAACAATGTTTTCTTCAGTGGTCCATTATGCTCTGGACAGTCTTGCAGTAGAAAGTATCATGGCTAAATTGGTGTTGCCTCAGACCACTTTCAATACAGCAGCCTCCAGAGGGAAATCAATGGTCAAAAATGTGACAAAAATCCTATTTACTTTTCTTGTCTGGTTGTTTGCATGGAAGTCTGGGATCAATGAAAAGCCTTTTAAAACTGCAGAAGGAGAAAATCATTTTCTCCAAAAGCTTTACTCTGTGTGTGCTGTTACTTATGTATGTTACTTAACAATTTATCTCATGAGGTGATTAGGTAGCTCTTTCTTTCTTTCTTTCTTTCTTTCTTTCTTTCTTTCTTTCTCTTCTACTGCTGTTGCTGCTGCTGCTGTTTACAAAAGTTCAAAATAAAGGTTATGTGTCACACACAGAATATAATTTTCTCAAAACCCATCCTTCTTAGAATAGAGTCAGAACATTGCCATACCACTTCCATTTTGTTGGCTAATTTTCTCCAGCAATAGTTCCTGGAATGGCTTGGGACTGATGTTGTAGATGACCACATTTACTGGAGTTGTGTGTTTCTGTGAATGTGTGCATGTGCGTTCAAGTCACCTGATAACTTGTGATAACCCAATGAATTTCATAGTGTTTTCTTAGGCAAGGAATACTCAGAGGCAGTTTGCCATTTCCTTCCTCTGTACTAAATCCTATAGCACCTAGTGTTTGTTGGCAGTATCCATCCAAGTTTAGCTTCCAAGATCAGAAAAGATCTTGGTTATTCTATCCCATATTCCCATGGTTCTGTATCTTTGGGAAATTTAAAGTAGTTTTGTCTCGCACAGATATTTAATGTTATTTTTTATGCCATCAGCAAATACTAGATTGCACTGGCAGAAAGAGATGACCATTAATAATGTGGACATCAGTTAAATGTGACAGATTTGCATGTAGTATCTCGAGTGCCAGTTGTTTCCTTTGACAAGAATAGTGAGGACGGCACTCATAACCAAGAAAGATTACAGGTAGAGCATTTTACCTGCCACATGATTAGTGTAGTCACTTTATTGGACAACATAGCAGTTTTTAAAAGTGATCTCTTAAAAAGATACAGGAGGGGGGATTTCATTATTACATTTACTTGCAACTATTCTAAATTATCCTTCCCGTCCTCCCACCATTTTTAATACTGTGGTCCCTGCCCCTCTACTACGCCATGATTTATGAGTTATATGATTTTTTTAAAAATAAAACAATGATGCAGGATATACAGCAAAGCAACAAAGGTGATTTATTTCTTTTATTGAATTTTAGAAGCAGTAAGCTCCAAGGAGGAAGCACTGATGCATAATCAAATTAATGACCACAAACCTAGGTTACTATTAGCTTGCTCCAGGGTGTTTATCTAACACCTGGTGTGAGCCAACTAAGACCGAAACCTCATGAATTGTTCTAAATTTTACAAACTGTTCTCTGCAATAATTACTCATAGAGTTAGACAGGTGGGAAAGGACTGAAAGGTCATATAATTCTAATGTGAAATAGAAATAAGATGCACAATGCTATTAGATTCAGTTGGGAAAGTTTACTGAAATGCATTCCAATATCTTAAGAAAGCCAGCTGATGTTTTGTTAAAATAATCTCAGGAATTAATGATGTTTAAAGAGACCTTTAAAAAACAACAACGGAGGAGGAACTAGTTCAAGGGTTGCTGCTTATTATACAGTCAGCCCTTCTTATACACTGATTTTTTTATACACGAATTCAAGCATACACGGTTTGAAAATGTTCAAAAAAAGTATAAATTTCAAATAACAAACCTAAATTTTCCATTTTTTATAAGGGAATGGGACTTGCGCATGCACCGATTTTGTTATACATGGGGGATCTTGGAACCAAACCCCAGCGTATAACAAGGGTCCACAGTTAACTAGTGTCCCCAGATTACAACAATAGAAGGGAAGATAAGTAGAGAATGTGTCCATTTACCCTTTCTTCGTTGCAAGTGAAATCTTCCTGAAAAAGGAGGATGCTTTTGAGAGTATACTGGGAGGGTAGTAGGAATCTGGGGGTCTTTGCAGGAGTCTGTTTTAGGACTTTGACATGTAGGAATATTTGCTACCTCTATTGAGGAGAGTGCAGCGAAGCCAGTGCAATATAAGTTTGTGATAGAAACTGGAGAAAGTAATTAGGAAGAACTTCCTGACAGGAAGAGCTGTTCAACAGAGTAACAAACTCCCATGAAGTGTGCTGGAATCTCCTTCTCTGGAGATTTTTAAACAGATGGTCATCTGTCGGGGTGCTTTGATTCTGTGTTCTTGCATGGCGTGGGGTTGGATTAGATGGCCCTTGAGGTCTCTTCCATCTGTATGATTCTAATAAGGATGCTCTTACAAGGTAAAAAAAAGAAAAGAAAAACTTACATTTATTATTTCAGGAAATCCATCTTGGCAAAGAAAGGCGATAGACAAAAGATTACCTAAACTTTAGTACAATGGGCCCCTAATATCCACTGGGGTTTGTTTCTAGGGCCTCCCGTGGATACAAAAATCTGTGAATGCTCAAGTCCCATTAAATACTATGGCGTAGTAAAATGGAGTCCGTTGTATCAAATGGCAAAATCAAGATTTGCTTTTTGGAATTTATATATATTTAAAATATTTTCAATCCATGGATTCAAAAAAGTGTAAATTTCAAATATCAAACCTTGATTTCCCAATTTTTATAAGGGACACCATTTTGCTGTGTCATTATATTTAATGAGACTTGAGCATCCACAGATTTTGTTACCCACGAGGGATCTTGGAACCAAATCCCTGTGTATAAAAAGTGTATCCACTGTATTTTAATTGATGTGCTCTTCAATTATTTCTAATTCAAATATATTTTAATGTTAGAATTTGGGTTTTGATCCCATCACTTGAATTGTATTTATTTGTACAGTATCTGCATTTTTAGTCTTGTTATGAGCCACCTTGAGTCACAGTTTGTGGACAACAGTGAAAAATAAATACATTAAAATGAAATAAATAAATGATTACCTTTCCTGTTTAAGTAACTGAACTCACAGTCACACTGTGCTCCCATTGTCTCTATATCAGGGGTAGGCAACCTGCGGCCCGTGGGCCGGATGCGGCCCGGTGAGGCCTTGGGACCGGCCCCAGCCCGGTCCTGCCACCGATGCCGCCGGGGCCTTTGGGGAGCAATTGTCTATAGAAGCCTCAGAAACATGCATTTATATTAACATTTTTTTAAAAAAATCAGCAAATTTTTTCGTGTGTCCTCCATTTTTAAAAAAAAAGATGTCTTCCATTTGAAAATTTTGTCCTACATTTGTCCTGGTTTATTTATATATTTAATTTTTTTAAAAAAAAATTATTTAATTATTTATTTTTTGGCTTCGGCCCCCCAGTTGTCTGAGGGACAGCAACCCGGCCCCCGGCTCTAAAAGGTTGCCTACCCCTGCTCAATATGAAGACTGTTTGTTACATTTGTGTGTATTCCTTCAAGTCTCCTGTTGTTGTACAGTGACACCATGCATTTCATAGAGTTTTGTTAAGCAAATAATACTCAGAGATGGTTTTGCCAGTTCCTTCCTGTGAAATATAGCCTACAACAGCTGGTATTCATTAGTGGTCTCCCATCAAATACTAAGCAGACCTGACCCTGCTTAGCTTCCTTTAGGATATTTGTGAGGTTCCAATTTGGAGTGTTAAGTGCAGTCTTTACACAGATAAAAATTCCTCAACACTAAATTATTTAAATAGAAATTTTTGCGCCCCCCCCCCCCCCTGAAAAAAAATCTTAGGAAGAAGAGAAGGCAGGATGGCATCTGATTCCTGCCAAAATCAAGCATGCTTTTGCAGAATTTATTCAGGAACGAATGTACTTTCACAGTAGAAATGGTTTAACTTCCTTGAGTTCCACAATTAGAGCATTTTCAGTTCTTTATCTCCTAGCCATCTCTTTCTAATATTTTAAAGTTTAAAAACTATCAGTTGTCTTGCTTAAACAACTGAATTTATTTTACTCTTCCCCAACACTTTGGAAATCCAGCACACCAGGGAAAAACTGTGTAACTTGCTGAGTAGGAGCTATGGTAAAACAACAAAACTGAGCACAATCATGATAAATGCATGGAGTAAGCAAGGTAGAAAAGAGGGGAAATGGTTTTTCCCCCCTTGCTGGATTTGTGCTGTCATACACAAAATGATTTCAAGGGCTTATTTATAGTCTTTTTAAAGGGCACATTTTAGACATCACAAAATGTGCTCCAGCCAGCCACCCCCTCAGTAAATACAGAGCTACTCTGATTTCAGGCAATTTGAAAAGAAACTAAAGTTTAGTTCTCATGTTTAGTTTTGGATGTGGTAAATTTACCACATGGTCAATTTTCCATCAATTTTGGCACTGGGGTTATGAGTACCACTCTCAGCCGTGTGAGGACAAATGTAAATGTTACATTTACCACATAAAATTATTATTGTTACTGTTATGTGCCTTCAAAGTATTTCTGACTTATTGCAATCCTAAAGCAAAACTGTCATGAGTTTTCTCGGCAGAATTTTCCTCTGAGGCTGAGAAAGTGTGACTTGCCCAAGATCCCCCAGTGGGTTTCCATGGCCAAGGGAGGAATTTGAACCCTGGTTTCCCAGTCTCCTAGTCCTACACTCAAACTACTACATCAGTGATTTTGTGATTTCTCTGATGATGTCAGCCACAGATGCTGGCAAAATGTCAGGAATAACTCTTCCAGAACACAGCCACATAGCTTGAAAAACCCACAAAAAACTACAATTTTGTGATTGTTTAATGATGTCCAAAATTAATATTTTGGGCCCTTAATCACTGATAAAACCTATCTATTAGCATTGACTACCAAATTACATTTATATAACTGAGCACAATCATGATAAACACATTAATCAAATAATGGGTCCAGTGCTAAATTCTAGCTTTTCTCCCATGTCTTGTGAAAGGTATATTGAACTAAAAGGCATAAATTTTTATTCCCCCTTGGCTTGATGTTGCTATACATGTCTTCCACTTAGTACTAGTATCATCAAAAGCTTAGAGTAACAAAGCAAAATAGATAGGGACCCTTATCTTGCTTTTAGGCATACATTTCCTCCTTCAGTTTTCCATTGAGTGGTCTCAAAGAAAGAAAGACTTTGGAAACTGGGAAATGCCAAATTGAAAAAGTGAGTGGAAGTGGCTGTATGTCATGCTGTAAAAATATTTGGGGAGAGACTTGCAGTTAGAAATGTTACAAGAGCAGATTAAGCATACTATGGCAAATTCTGCTGTATATATGTGTGTGATATTGCAATATTAAGTGTAATTCAGATATATTTCAAATGTTTTTAATTTATTTTATTCAATTGAAAAGGTGGGCTCTTTTTCCTAAAACAGAATTTCACACCCCATTGTGGTACAGATGTGCAGGGCTATAAATCTCATAATCTCTGGACAGCATGGCAGTCAGTCATGGTGTGATGGAGATTGTAGTCCTATTCATCAGGTTGAGGAAGCCTACCCTGAGGAGTTTTGTTCCTATACAAGTAAGGAAGCTTTTTTAATTTTATCCCTAGTTGGAGTTGTGGTGGTGGTGATGGGAAGAATCCAAATTTGGTGTCCAGGTAATTCAGATACTGTGCCAAGAGAAACAGAATTATGTGGCCCATGTAAATTACCAATATTGAACAGATGTTTATTGCAGTATCCACAGATTCTGCAGCATCCATGGATTCAGCCATCCATAACTTGAAAATATATCTCCCCCCACCAATTCCAAAGAGCATACTTTTATTTTGCCATTTGATATAAGGGACACCATTTTACTAAGGGCCGGACCAGCCCAGCAGTTTCAGCTGGTTTGGGGGCTTGGTGTTTACACATGCAACGTCCCCAAGTCACCTGGAAGTCATTTTGGCAATTACATGCCAGGCAGCATCTGGGCGACAGGGGCATGGCATTTAGACGCCACATGCCTTGGAACCGGCAAAAAGCTGGCTCCAGAAGCAATGGGATGGCTTTTTTCCACTTCAAATAGGAGTGGATTTTTTCCACTCCTATTTGGGGCGGAAGTTAGTTGGATTGGGGCTGCAGGTCTGTTTGCCATGGCCCCAGCGTGGCCTTAAATGGGTCCGTCTATCTGTCTTTCTGTCTGTCTATTGATAGAAGCATAGTATTGTTAACTGGGGCTGGTTACAAGGAGTACACAACTTCCTTGTTGCAACAGCTCCACTGGCAGCCGGTCCATTTCCAGACACAATTCAAAGTGCTGATGATGATCTATAAAACCCTATATGACTTGGTTCCAGCCTATTTGAAGAACTCTGTCTCCTTTTATGAACCTATTTGAACTCTAAGATCTTCTGGAGACATCCTTCTCTCTGTCTCACGACCTTCGCAGACTGAATTTTGAAGGGAACAATGGAGAGGACTTTCTTGGCAACTTAAAACACTTTTGTGCCACCAGACTTTTAGAAACTGAATGCAGTTGAGCTTTTAATGATGTGCTGTGCTGTTTTATGGTTTGCATAGTCTTTTCATTAATTTTAATGTTTAATATTTTAACCTCATACATTCTTTAATTGTTTTTAAATAACTTTTATATTTATTCTTTTATTGAACTTTTGTAAAGTTTAAATCTGTATTGTTTTTAAGTATATTATTACCCATCTTAATTCTCATTATTGGGGGAAAGGCAGGATATTATTATTATTATTATTATTATTATTATTATTATTATTATTATTATTATTATT